>NC_138132.1:73407861-73533291 GCF_964188305.1 Podarcis bocagei | reverse complement strand
AAACAGAAATATTCTTCTATGTTGAAGTGCAAATGTTTTTATTTCTTCAAAATGCCCAAAATGCCACACACAATCTAATGAGAGAGTTCTATTAAAAGTCGAGAAATTACAATAAAAAATGGAAAATGAATTGAGAAACAATTTCCCCCCTCCATCCCACCCTTGATTTAAGACATTTTCCATATCCCACCTCCCGGCCATGCCTAGTGCAAATGATTCAGGTGTTTAACATTGTCCTTGTGGTTAAAGGGAGCCTAATCTGGGGTTTGGTGTGAACTGAACGTTGACAAGCCACAGCAAACACAACAGTCCCTTTCCAGAGAAAGAAGGATAATTTATTATGCTTTGGGTAGGTTGGGATGGGGGCTGAGAATGAAAGCCAGCTAGCTGCTCTGAGCCACAGTTCAGTTGTGTGTTGGAAAACCAAGGGTTGCTGCAACGTACCAAATTGAGTCAGCCATGCTCTTCCGAACTCTTAATGTTACTGAGTGTTTTTGCTTTCAGGGTCAAGCAGATCCTGACACAGGTCTGGTGGAAATGTGCAAGGCATTTGTTGAACCTTGTTTCAAAACTTCCCAGGGACTCTCTTTGCTAGGCTTGCCTTGCTGTTGGTCTCTGCGTGTTGCAGAGGATTTTAGCGATGGGGGGGCTACTGTTTTTTTATTATGTATTTTAGTTGGAGCTCCAAAAGGTGCACTCTCCTGATTTTTCCAGTTTGCTCTGAGACAGTCCCTGAACGCTGGAGCTTGCAATCTGAAATACATGACACACAAGGAAAAAGGACTGGTGAGGGAGGAGGAACACAAGGCACCAATGTCGAAAATTACTATGATGGCCGGCTGGGATAAAATCTGCTCAGGTAGCCTGATTGGACACTTGCCTTGAGGACAAAGTTGAGGGAGGTCCAAAGACAGCTGGTTTCTCAGCAGAGGTAATGGAATAGCCCTGTTTCCCTTCTCTCCCTCAGCTCTGCCCTCGTCTCATGCGCCTCTTGGGACTTCTTGTAAACACCACACAGACAGAATTACGTCGTCCAAAGCATCCCAAAATCCCTTAATGGCTGTATGTTTCACAAGCAGAGTAGGAGTGTTACACAGTGGTACCTCTGGTTAAGAACTTAATTCCTTCCGGAGGTCCGTTCTTAACCTGAAACTGTTCTTAACCTGAGGTACCACTTTAGCTAATGGGGCCTCCCGCCGCTGCCGCGTGATTTCTGTTCTCATCCTGAGGTAAAGTTCTCAACCTGAGGTACTACTTCCAGGTTAGCGGAGTCTGTAACCTGAAGTGTCTGTAACCCTAGGTGTCTGTAACCCGAGGTACCACTCTGTGTATTTTGATAAAAGGGGGCCTGCAGTAAAATGTGGTAGCGTAGGGTGCTCATTTCCTGGTGCCAGCCAGCCAGCCACCTGTCCATGCCCTCTTTGGGGATACTTCATTCACAAGAGGTTCCCCTATGGGGGGGGGGTTAATTCATACTCTTATTCTGTGGAACTAACCACATGGCAATAGGTTTGGAAGTATGGGACCGTACATGGCTATTAACCAAGCAGAGGATCCTGAACCATACCCTCTGCCTCCAGAATGGCACAATAAACCATGGTTGGCATGACGTCCAGGTTTAACAAACACCAGTGCCTTTGCTCCTTTTGAAGCACTCCGGACAATATCAGTGAGATGGGTTGACTTGGACACATGGCAAGGTGAGTGTTTTGTCTTCTTTTCCCTACCACTGTGTATGGCATTTGACTGCAGAATTCAGCTGCCTTGATGATATTGAGTTTGTGGGTGGGTGTTTTTTAAGTTTCTAGCCCTCATGGCTGAAATCTCAGAAAGGTGGCTAGTTAAGGTTTTCTGTGCTTTGGGTGGCAATGAGAGGCTTCTGTAGCCTGAGCAGCTCCTTGAGCCACCCAACAAAGAGCAAAACAAGGCAAAATCAGGAAGTGTTAATTATATTGTATGGAATTTGCAGTTGTGAGAGAGCTTTGAAAGGGGGCCAGGAGGACGGCCCACCACGCTGAGCCTGGATAGCTCAGTTGGTTAGAGCGTGGTGGTGATAATGCCAAGGTTGCAGGTTCAATCCCTGCAGGGAGCACTGCATATTCCTGCATTGCAGGGGGTTGGACTAGAATCAGGCGTCGCCTGGGCCAGTTCACTCCATGCCCCCGCGATTTCCGACATGCGTCTGTGCAGACACAATTTCCTGTGTCTCTGCAGATGCGATTTCCAGCGCCGTGGGAGTCCCTGTGCCGCGCTGCGACAGTTTATCGCAGCGCGTGGGGACTCGCCGAGTGGGTGGCTCGTTTTGGGGGCAGCTCATGGGCCGGTTAAACGACCCCCGTGGGCCACTTGTGACCCATGGGGCTTAGGTTGCCAACCCCTGGACTAGATGATCCTCAAGGTCCCTCCCAACTTAATGATTCTATTATTTATTTGCCATTTACATGCTAAAAAGGCTTACTGCTGCTACATCATCATAATATAATATCTAATAAATTACACAATTTCAGTAACATAAGTAAACTGTGCCTCTTCAACCTTAGCATTTGACACCTGAGGGACATACATTTTCAGCACCTGCTCTCTTCCTGTGACTGCAATTTGTTTTAATCTGAATTTTAAATGCTTGCAAACAACCCTGGGGCCTTTTTGGCGTAGGGTGCGTAATAAACGTAAGTGATTATGGCAGAGTGCAAGAACGCCCCTGTCGTCCGCGATCATATCGGGGGAGCATCACCGAACAGCTAATGCAGCGGAACGATGTGTGGATGGGGCTGTATGAATCTGGCATTGCAGGGGGTTGGACTAGATGACCCTCGGAGAGCCCCTCCTATGAATCTGGTCAAATCCGCCACCAATGTGCCAATGACACGCTGCACGAAAAGACATTGGTCCGGGGCAGCCCTCGGGTGTCGACTGCATCTGGTTTTGCAAGCTCTTCCCTTTGCCGTCTCCATCCCTGGCCAAACCTGCAGCAAATTGTTCTTCCATCACTTAGCCCAATGCTAAGATGTGCAGCTTGAGTGAACAAGCGCAGAGTGTTCGGAGACCACGGACAAGTAGTTCCCTTTCTCTGCCCAGCTGTGAAGGGCAGGCGAAGTCGGGGTTAGCCTGCTGTGAAGAGGAAGGGAGGGAGAATCTCCTCCCTGCTCGGTTTTTGTAGAACGGAAAAACCCGTGGTGCGATCAAGCAGGTCCTGCCCTGGAAGGCTCATTACAAAGCCCCGGGAACTCGATGTTTTGTGGGTTGGATGATTCCGGCTCTCGCTGCGTTTTCAAGTTTGCCAAAGGTTTCTCTTTTTAATGTCAAGGTGGGCCGCATCTGGGGGAGCCTGGCTTATTTATCCGGTCCTGGGGGCGGCCTAAAAATGTCATTGATAAGTCTTACAAAGACTTAGAATTGGAAAAGATTGCTTCCTCCTCTGGGCACAGCCCATTCTCTTTTATGTTTGGCTTTCCTAGGGGAAAGTCGTGCAGCGGCATCCCTTCGGAAGCACAAAATGCCACCTTTGAATAGTGACCACCTGCATTTCCTCCAGATAGATGTTTGTTGGCTTTATTTTGCTGAAACAGATTTGAGAGTTCCGCTGGCTTCTCGGCCTTTGCACTGCGATGAGCCAAGGAGGAGGAGGAGGAAAGTCGTGGCCTACCTTGAGAAATAAGTAGCAAAGAAGGGAGTGAGGGTGCTAGCTTGGGCCCAATGCCCAGGTAAATGGAAGGGATGTTGGAGAAGTTTGATGAAAAACAGATGCTGGAGCAGAAAATCCCAATGTTCAGAACTGAGTCAGTGGTTAGAATGTCAGATTAGGGCCTGGGAGACCAGGGTTGTAATCCTCACTACAGTGGTACCTCGGGTTAAGTACTTACCGTAATTCATTCCGGAGCTCCGTTCTTAACCTGAAACTGTTCTTAACCTGAAGCACCACTTTAGCTAATGGGGCCTCCTGCTGCCACCGCGCCGCCGGAGCAAGATTTCTGTTCTCATCCTGAAGCAAAGTTCTTAACCCGAGGTACTATTTCTGGGTTAGCAGAGTCTGTAACCTGAAGCATATGTAACCCGAGGTACCACTGTACCTGTAAAGTAGCTTCTTAAAGACCACCAACCTTTTCCTTAGGAGGAAATCTTTTTTGTGAATTGAGAGAAATGTATGCGAGTCTAATTGTGTCCTGCCCATGTAACACTTTTTTTCTCCGGCCTGGGCAGTTTTAAAATGGGATTGGAAAATCAGCATATCTCTCTCTCAGTTACTGCTAGCCATGATGACTAAATGGAACCTCCAGCATCAGAGGCAGTATATGGGTAAATAGCATGTACTGCTAATGAACAATATGAGTACGTTGTTGCCTTCATGCCTTGGCTTGTGAACGTTTTCTGGGAACATCATTCTAGCAGAAAGGAGGCTGTGCTGGATGGAGCTTTGAAGAAAAGCAAACCTCAGTGGTTGTGCATCTCTCTTGAATGCAGAAGGTTCCAGGTAGGGCTAGCAATGATTAAACGAATCATGTAAACAAAGATGAAATACATTTGAATGGTAAGTAGGTCTGCCAGCAACTATTAACAGCTAAGTATATGGTTAAGAGTGGATCCTCCTTGTACAGGAGCAGGTTACCTCTGAATGCCAGTTCCTAGGGAGAAACACCAGGGGGCAGCAGACTTGCCTCCTTGCCTGCATATGAGCTGCTAGAGGTGTCTTAGATAGCTGTGGTTGCAAACAGGGCAGTGAATCAAAGACATAAACTGTGTTTCTGTTCCCCGCAAGCAGCTGGTTTAAGTCTCGATGTTTTTCTCTGTAATTTCTGTCTGCATTTCCGTTCTAATCTCAGATATATTTTTGAGCCTGCTGCTATTGACGAAAGAGAGAAAGAGATTTGTTTGTGAGTTGTGGATCTGCATAATTGTCTGGGACATCTTGTCCCGCAAACAAATTTTAAAATTCTTGGAATTCTCTTGACGGAAGACGTTTTCTCCATTGCTCCTTAGATTTTTGTTCTTTATCTTTTGCAGCCCTTCCAGCCATATGCTTTCCTTTGTGTTCGCAATGGTGTCAGGGACAGTTTCAGGGCTGCTTTCCACCTGCAAAGGTTTTGAGGTCAACCCACCGCTTTGTTTCCAATCAGTGCGTGTGATGTGACTTCTGCTGAAATCCTCTAACTTTTTGTGCCACAAATTTCCCAGGGGTTCTTGTTCCCCTGCCCCCACTTTTGTTGTCCTGTAGTGAAATAGTGTGGCAACATTCGGGAAGTATTGCAGAACCAACTAATAAAGCAGAATTATGTGGGGACGGTCCAGTATATATCCACCACAAATGCACTGTTATTGCCTCCATGACATGTTCCCTCAGTTTCCAATATTAAGTTTCATTTCCACATCGGTTTGTGGATTGATCGACTTCCTTAGTCCTCGCGCAAACCCATCAGCGTGTTAATGCAACTTTCTCCTGACGTACACACAAATTTGTCTGCATTGTTGGCTGATGTGCTCATTTTGAGCATGCAGTGTCCCCTAAAAATAACACATTTTTGTATGTTGCGTTCACTGGCGTATGCATTTTTGAATGCACACTTTACCATGGGGTGCACGGTTTTTTAACAAAACGTTACTTGGCATTGCAAAATTCGGAGAACTGCAAATTTTGAAGAAATGTTGCATTTCAGTTGGTTTATTGTTTCAGAAAGCGTGACTTAAGTAGGTTGACCTGTAAAGGGGAACTGACTCAAATTCCATCCACAAATGACCACAATGCCCAGGCCTTTCTCTTATAACTCCATATGACCTTCCCTCCCCACTGTCTTTTCTATCTCGCTTCTTGACACAGGACTGAAAAAGACATGCGAGGTTGCAAGGAATATTTTCCCCTCTCCTTGGGCCAAAATTAAATTGAGCTGGATTCAACAATCATTGAGAACCGGCCAAGTCAAACAGCCAGATGTGAAAATTGAAAGAAGGGGGGGGGAAGGTAGAAACTCTCATTAAAGAAGGGAGAATTAAGAATAGCCTGTTGTGCAGCTTATGTAATACCATTTACCATGGCTGTGTGTCAAAGCATCTAAACACAGCCAGCCTCTCTTTATAAAATAAAAATAAAAATGGAGAAAGTAACAGCATGGTTCAGTTAAGGACAGGGCTGTTTTCCATCTTTTGGGGCAAGCCCCGGCCTGGTATAGAATCAGGGGATAGAATGCAGTGCAAAGTGTTATCAATTTTCATTTTTAAAGAAAGCCTGCAGGTTCCTAGTCCTCATTATGGTTAGGAAGATAAGCCTAACCCCTACTTACGATCTGACGATGTAAACTTTTGACCTGGGGATTCTACCACCTCTCTCTGAAGCATGCTTAGGCCAGATCTAAGTTTCTTTTGTTTTAAATGACCATGCTTATATTATAGGCTTTAAAAAGAAAAAAATGCCCATGATTCTTTAGCAGCTTAATTGCCCAAGCCTGCAAAGCACCGTGCACGTATGATGTTGTGGCTCATGACTTGGCCAAAACGGCCTCGTGATTTGGATCAAAAGGCCTGGTGGGCCACATCAGGCCTATGCGATGGATGTTGTGCAAGAGTGCTTCAGGCTTAGCACTCATCTCCTATGCCCACATCGCAGACTTAACCTTGACAGCTTGCCCAGGCTTTTAACCCCGCTCAGACATCTCTGCCCACTGGGGCTGCAAGCTGCACCTCATTCAAGTCTCATCTTGCCACCCTTTCAATTTTTATCAATTCCCTGCAAGGGAGGAGAATTGGGGCTTGTTTTCCCAGGCGCCCACCTATCTTTCTCAATTGCTAAACCTACACAAGCTCCCCCCAAAGTCCCTTTCTCCATCTGATTCTCCCCCTGGCACACACACCTCCCAGCTGCAATGCCCGCTGCTCAAACACCAGAGGTTTTCTTTGGCTATCGTGCCTTCAGAGCAAACATCTCGCTTCTCCTGACTTTTTTTTTTTAAAAAAAAAACAGAGCCAGCATCCCTCAACTTCATATTAGGAGCTGTGTCTGTCTCTGCCTCAAAGCACGAGGGGAACGAGAGAGCTTTGCTTTCCAAGAAAGTGCTCTCTGGCTTGAAAGAAAACCGTTCCACCCTTGCCTTGGCGCGAGCATGACCCTAACCTGCCCAAGGATAGCAAGCCATTTCTCTTGCTCCAGGGAAACTGCAGCCTTTTCTGCCTGTCTCAGATTGAAGGAGACTCCAAGGGAGAGAACTGGGTAATGGTTTCTTATATCTCCTCATTGCTTCCTATAATCCTCTTTTTTTATTTTTACCCTGCTCTGAGGTGGCACCAGTTTAGGGCTCATCACTGATGGAGAAAGGGAGGCAGATCAGCGAGTAGAGCCTTACACGCAGAAGGTCCCGGGTTCAGTCTCTGCCATCTGCAGGTATACAAGAAGCTTGCCTTATAATAGGTCAGGCCATCTTGCTCTGTACTTCCCACACTGACTGGCAGCAGCTCTCCAGGGTTTCTCTCCCAACCCTAGCTGCTGATGCCAGGGATCGAACCTGGGACCTTCTGGGTGCAAGGCAAACACTCTGCTACTGAGCTACAAGCATTCCCTGGCCAGGCTGGGAGAGTCCTATCTGAAACGCTGGACAGCTGCTGCCAGTCAGTGCAGACAACACAGAGCTGGATGGACCCAGCAGTCTGACAATGGCAGAGGGCAGCTTCCTATGCCCCAGCCCCCTTTTTTCCCAGCCCCTCCCTGCAAGCAGCTTGGCGGCACCTTTTACAATGCCCACCAGGTCTCAGAGCTACACTCTGCTCTTCCAGGGCATCAGCTGGGAGTTAAAATGAGTTTGGTGGTTCCCCTCAAACCAAGAGCTTGCTCCCAGCAGCTCAGGGCAGTGCACAAATCTTGCTCCCCGCTGTTTCTTGTGCTCACAACGCCCCTGTGAGGTAGGCAAGGCTGTGAGATGGCCACTGGCCTAGAGTTGCCCGTTGAGCTTCGTCAAGGCAAACCCAACCATTAGGTAGAGGCAACTGGAGTCAAGTTGTAGGTGCTACACAGCAATTGTGGCAGCCCTGCTTCCACCAAACTGTTCCTCTGGAGTTCCCTTCTGTCAGAGGACAGAGCTATGTACACCCCCTGGCCTCACCTGCCCCCCCCATACCTATGCTGCAGCAGTGGAGAACACTGCCTCCTTGCTAAGACTGACATAAGTTTTCTCTCCCTGTCCACTTTGCTTTATATGCATGCATTTTTGTATGGGGGGGAGTGCCATCTTGAACTTTGCTTCAAGCAACAGACTGGCTACCCCCCAACCTCCTGGCTGAGCAAAAATCTGAACTCAGCTCTCCCTATTCCTCATTCGAACATTCTAACCACTATATCACACTGTCACTCGGCACCACCCCAAAATTATTTGCTTTCAGTTCTTCATATTTCTACTTTGCTTTGTGGATTTTTAACCTTGCATTGTGTTAAGTTGTGGGCGAACATATCAGACGACACAGCGATTCTTCCAAAGCAGCTCTTTATTTGTAAGCTGGAACAGAACTGAACTGAGGAGCTCAGTCAGCCTGCTTATATAGAGCTCCAGAACAATGTAACTGTTGCAACTTTCTAAAACTATCCAATCACTGAACATCACTTTCGATCCTTCATTTGCATACAAAACTATCCAATCACTGAACGTCACTTTCGATCCTTCATTTGCATAACTATCTACAGTATCCGCCTGCTGGCCCAGGGTGAGAACTTCAGTACATAACACATTGTCACCTTGTTGCGTAACCTGCCCTGGGACCTTCTGGTAAAAGGTGGGGCTGAAATCGAAGAGATCAAAATCTGCATCCGTATTTTGGACGGTTGTTGAATTTCTGTGCATTTGGACACCTCTTAAGGTGAACCACATTTTGCACAACGGTCCTGAGATCGAGGAGCCAGTTATCACTGATGTTTAGAAACAATGGGAAGCCATTTTGAAACAAGATGGCGGACCTAACCTTTTACAATCACATTGGTTTTATCCAAATTTTGCGTGATGCTTCCTGAGATCATGGAGCTGGTTTTCGGCTACGTTTGGAAGAGAGGGCTGTCGATGGCTACTAGACATGATGTTTACGTTCTGCCTCTTCAGCTGGGGGCAGCAATGCTTCTGGCTGGAAACCCCAGGAGGGAAAAATCCTCAAATCTTGCTTGCTGCTTTGCCACAAGCTTCTTGTCAGCCACTGTGAGAACAGGTATCTGGATGAGATGAGCCACTGGGCTGATCCGGCAGGCTCTTTTTGAGTTCTTAACTGGGCGCCATTTTGAATCAAGATGGCAGGTTGAAGCTTTCCAAATCCCACCGATATTAAACAAAACACTGTTTTTGTTCTGTTTCTTAGAACTCCCGAGTCACACTGGGCATGAGGCTTCTATATAATAAGAATAGTAAGAATAGCAGCAGTTGCTGGCATTGCCCTGGATCTCCTTGTTTTCTTTGTTTGATCCAGTGTTGTTTACCAGCTTGTGAAAGCAGAGCAACCAGGTGAAACTGATGCTCCTACTGGTCTCTGCCCACCCTGCCTTCCTAGAAGATGCCGGTCAATGAACAACACATTTCCTAACATGGAACATCCCCCAGATGAAATATTCCAAAGGGAAACTTCTGAATCTGGATTCTGCTTCTGCTTTCCATCCCACCATGTTCTCCTCCCCTCCTATTCTCCCCCCCCCTTTTTTTTTGGAGCAGGGTGTCATTGCATAAATCACCTCCTTGCTCCAGCTGCTGAGACACAGCTGGCTGGGCTGCCTCTCTCTCTCTTTCTCTCCTTCTCTTCCCTGAGCACAGCTGTTGGGCTGTCCAGTGGTGACCCCCCCTTTCTCCCTCCTCTGTTAACAGAAAATCACAGAGTAATATGAAACGGCTTGGGAGGAGCTGATTTTATTTTTTATAAAGAAAAGAAAATCCTCTTGGCTCATCAAACCAAAGTTTAATGTAAAGTCTACTCCTCTCTTCCCTCCTGCCCCCCACTCAACACTCCCCTCCAAATAGTTTTGTCAATTTCCAGCAAAGTTTGCCACTGCTGCAGACACGGCCTGCATTGATTTCTCTCTTTCTTCCTTCCTGCTGTGTTGCATTGTTGTTTTTTAAATTAAAGGCAGGCATGGAGCATATGGAAAAGTTTTCCGCCGGCTTTTCTCGTGGCTTTCTACCAACGGAGAAACAGAGAAGCCCTAAATGGCCTTGCATCTTGAGTTTCTTATGCATTATTCCGCTCCTGGGTCTACTGGCTGCTCGGGAAGGTTTGCTTGAGACGAAAGCAAGAGAAACTGAGGTAAGATGCAACCCGTTTTCTTTCAAATATTGTGTGCTGTTTTAATATCCTGCCTTCCACCCCACCCCAAATTAGCTCAAGGTGGTTGTTTCATCCTAACGACAGCCCTGTGGGGTAGGTTAGACGGAGAGATTGTGACTGACCCAAGATTGTTCTACTGGACAGGGATTTGAACTCAGGTCTGCTGCATTTCACCATTTGTTTTTCTTTGCTGTGTGGTCATATTCTATGGAATGGGAACGTTAATATTTGCTCATCTGTTACATTATATCTCATGGTGTTGTGGGTTTGTTTGTTTTGTTGCAAGGAGGTCAAAGATTTGAACTCGGGTCCTGCATCCCTGTCCACTGGGCAGAAGAGACGGCAAAGAGTTCCAAGTATTGCCTCTTCATATTTCATTTTTAGATTCCTGGCATGGCAGAAAAAGCTTCTGGTGGGGTTAACAGTGCATGCTTAACTAGAAGTAAGGCCCATCGATTGAATTTATTACTCCACACACCTCTCAATTTTTTAATGGTTTCAACTACCTTGCAAGGTAGGTTACGTCAACAGACAGCAGCTGGCCCAAGATTGCCAACTGAGCTTTCAGGGCTGAGTGATGGGTTGAACCTCAGTTTCCCCAGACAATTACCCTCCATGAATTAATTAGTCTAATCTTTTAAAGCCTTCCAGACTGATGACTATCAAAAATTCCACAGTTTAAAGGTACATTGTGTGAAGAAGTCCTTGCTTTTGCCTCTCCTCAATCTTTTAACATCCAGCTCCTTGGGATGGCCCAAAAATCTAGTAGTATGGAAGAAGGAATAGAGAAGCCTCTCCTAAACCACTTTCACCATACTTTGCAACATTTTTATACACCTCTATCCTGCCCCTCTATCTTGCACACCTCTCCTTGTCACAAGGTCCAAATGCTGCAACCTTTCCTCATGGTGTGTGTGTGTGTGTGTGTGTGTGTGTGTCCACCCCCTTGATCCTTTTGGCTTCCTTTTTCAGAAGCTTTTCATTTCTGCAAGATCCTTTTTTTTTTCGTGGGGAGGGGACCAAAAATGGAAGTTTCACACACTTCTTTCTTTCTTTCTTTCTTTCTTTCTTTCTTTCTTTCTTTCTTTCTTTCCTAAAGATTTGGGCGTGAGATCAGACTTTTGACCTACTTACAGAGGCACTGGAAAAGCACATGTCTGTGTGCCCTATATAAGTTTCAGGACAGATCCTAAACTAGAGAAGAGTCTTGTTTCAATATGGCATTTCCCCCTCCTCACTTCCGCAAGGGGTAGGACGTTTCAGAGCCGCCTGCTTTTGTGAAGAGAGTGCAGAGTTGGGAGGGAACCGAAGGATCATCTAGTCCAACCCCAGCTGCAACGCGTTGCTAATCGAGCCGGTTTATTACAACTACACAAAGAAGGCAAACAGACAAGGAGTTCAAGATAGCTTGCTCTCACTTCCCCACCCTCCATTTTTGCCTGACACCAACCCTGCAAGATAGAGCAGGGTAGGGCTGAGTAGCAGCAACTGGCCCAAAATCACCCAGTGGGCTCTGTAGCCAAGTGGGGATTTGAACAGTGGAGGCTGGTCTATTAGGGTAAATGTGGCACTGCCCCACTAACCTCAGCCTGCCCTGGGGCAGCTCCTGACTGATATTTACTTCCATCCAATCCAGGGGGTGCCCCTGGCTGCCAGCTTCCTCCCCCTTGGTCTTGCCCCTTGTACAACTCAACAGGGAGGAAGAGGCTGAGGACAAACATAGACTTAGTTGCCTCAGCCAGTAGTTGCTCTGGCGCCACCTAGTGTTGGCCTCCCTACCTTCCAACCTACCAGCCTCCAGTGGGCACCAACCACCCCTGGATTTCAAGCCTAGTATTTAGAGACAAGGGACACGGGTGGCACTGTGGGTTAAACCACAGAGCCTAAGACTTGCCGATCAGAAGGTCGGCGGTTCGAATCCCCGCAACGGGGTGAGCTCCCATTGCTCGGTCCCTGCTCCTGCCAACCTAGCAGTTCGAAAGCACGTCAAAGTGCAAGTTGATAAATAGGTACCGCTCTGGCAGGAAGGTAAACGGCATTTCCGTGCGCTGCTCTGGTTCGCCAGAAGCGGCTTAGTCATGCTGGTCACATGACCCGGAAGCTGTATGCCAGCTCCCTCAGCCAATAAAGCAAAATGAGTGCCGCAACCCCAGAGTCAGTCATGACTGGACCTAATGGTCAGGGGTCCCTTTACCTTTTACCTCTTATAGTGCTGGTTTCAGAAGAAAACTCTGAAAGAGTGATGGGGTGTGGTCAGGGGGCCCTTTACCTTTACCTTATTTAGAGACAGGCTGACAGCCTTGATGCTTAATATTTCCAGCTCCAGGCTCCTGAAAAAAAGACCCCGAAACACAAGAGTCTCTGGGGCTGCAACCAGAGAGCTGGCAGCCCTAAAGAAAGCCCATTTGTGCTTGGCTGCCTTCAGCCGAGCTTTTTAAGGAACCAGCCAGCTCTTTCACTGGCTCACAGACCTTTCCTGGAAAAAACATGTGAGGCTGGGAGTTGGTTGGCATCATGTGGCAGAAGAGGCTGATGAGGCAGAAGGCAGGGAGCCCAACAGCAGGTGGCGCCAGAGCCAGTGAGAGGCAGAGCCTACTTGATTCTAGTTTTGTCCCTGAGACTAAGGAGGAGGAGGACGCTGGCAGGCAGCGCCACCCCCGGGACTTAGTGTAATAAAAAAGGCAGGCAGAATGAGGTTGGTGGGGCAGTGCCCCATTTTCCCTAATGGACCAGCCTCCACTGTGTGCAGCTCATCAGGGCTGTTCAGACCGAGAGCTGCGCACCTAGTGAAAGATCTTCTGAGTCCAACATCTCAACTAAGCCAGCTTGGCCTCAACTCCAAGATCTACCATTCCTGACAAGAGCTAGGGGGGAATCCAAGGCAGGATCTGGCAGTTCCTTGAATTGCACCGCTTGTTTCTTTCCCTGTTGAGATCCAGAGCCCACTTCTCATGCTAGTTTAGCATTTAAGATTCCCTTTGCCCTGCAGAAGAGAGGAATACAAGAAGCTGGCTTTGTAGCAAGCCGTTGGTCCACCTAGCTACACTGACCGGCAGCAGCTCTCCAGGGTTTCAGATTGGGGTCAGTTTACAAAAATGAAATGCTGGTCAGAGTTAGTTTTGCCCTCAAACCACCTTGTTCTTTAGACTGTCACCTAGTGGCAGAATGGCGACATTAGCTTTTTCATAAAAGAAAGAGGCGTCCCTTATAGTCTTCTTTTAGCCTCCCAATGGACTGTTCTGTCTATTGGTATATCTGTAGCAGGGCATGTGTACGTGGTTCTCGTTCCATTTTATCCTCTCAACAACCCTGTGAGGTAGGGTAGGGTGAAAGACAGTGACTGGCCCTCGGATGTGGAAGTAAGAAGGCTTTGTTTTCCTTTTCACTCTGTGTTCATCACAGGCCTCACGGTTTCCATTCAGTTCATCTTCTACCAAAAGCCAGGTTATTAGTCTCACTGTCCACTGTGGCAAAATCACATGGCTTCCATAATTAATAGTGTAAATGATGTTATTCCACCCCCATTCATTCAATGCAAAGGAAACACATTGCAAATTGGGCCGTGAGGGGCCGAGTAATACATTACGTATTGTTTGCAGATGGAACAACATACTGTTTGCAGACCGAGCAAAAACAGCGGATTCTGATTGTATTTGCTGGATTGATTTCCTTTCTGGCCACGGAACAATTTTTCTGTTTCAGTTTTCATCCGAATTCTGTGGCATTCCTACCCACAGTCATCCTGGTGTGAATCATAGCTGAGTTGGGTCCATCACTCTAACCGCTATACCACGCTGCCTCTCACGTAACGGGGACCCAACCCAGAGGCTTTGGTGCAAAGCTGACATGCTGAGCTCTCCTCCTGACCTGCTTGGCTTGGCTTTTTTAAGGCAGATCCTGCTCTTCGCAGTTTTCCTCCTGGAATTCCCCCTGCTCTCCGAGATGGCAAATTTCCACCCCATCCCCATAGCCGGAAGAAACGCTACACGCTCACGCCAGGTCACCTGAAGTGGGACCACTTCAATCTCACGTACAAGTAAGGCCAGGATTTGTAGAAATACCAATAGTTTTCGGGGTGGGGTCAAATACTTAATTTTTGCAATGGATTTTCTCTGTTAAATTACAATTACACCTGTTAGTTTTACAAATGTATATGCATTTTTCTGCATACCTCAAATACACATATTTTTGTTCTTTTGGGGGGGCTCGGCAAACTGCATCAGAGGCATGGGGATTTCAAAGTATAACCGCATTTAGATTTGGCTAACACTGGAGGAAGTGCAAATTAGGGTTTGTTTGGGGAAAATAAGTTGCAATGTAAATTTCTCTCCCCTTTCCTGGTTTGGATACTGGTTTCTGAGAAGGGGTGGAAATGATAATGGGGAGGGCTCTGTCTTCCATCCACACAGGCAATGCTGACTTTCCGTTTGGAAGGTGGGCGGACAAGGAAGCCTAGTGGGAAGGGAAATGGAATAGAGTGTGCTAGAAAGGGGCATGGCTGGCTGCAGTTCTGAAGACTTGGAGGGCCACGGTTTTCCAGCCCTGGTCTAGGCTGCAAGTCAATGTTTCAAACAGGAGGTGCTGGGATTTAATCGGGCACCCTTTTCAGGGATCTGTGAGCCCCCCCCCAACTCTCTGTTTATAAATATGATTTTTATTTATGATTTTCAATTTTATACATTTTACAGTCATTTTAACCTTTTGAAACTCAACTTCCTTCCCCCTCTTTCTGTGGTTCCTTAAATTTATTTTTTCTGCATATTCCAAATTAACTTAACTTACTCATTTATTCATCTATTTAAATATACATTCTTATAAAACTTCAGGTTATTACAATAAACCTGCCTGTGTCCTTATCTGTTTACAGTTTATTTGCAAATATCCAATAAACCATTTCTATTATTTTATTTAAAAGTTTGCTATCTCGATTTCTTATTTTTCCGGTAAGTTTCGCCATTTTTGCATATTCTGTAAGTTTTTGTTATCCATTCTTCTTTTGTTGGGACAACTTTTTCTTCTTTCTATTTTTGGGCAAGTAACATTCTTGCTGCTGTCGTCGCACACATGAATAGATTTCTATACAGTTTGGGTAGTTCTGTCCCTATAATTCCCAACTTCCATCTCTCTCTGTATGTGATACGATGTGATCTTCCAAGCCTGGGTGGGGCTGAGCAGCCATTTCTGGTCGCAATCCCTCTGGTCTCTATTAGCTCAAACAGTTCCAAAGCTGTCTCTTATTTTCATTCCATTTCTATTTCCTTCCAGGATCCTGTCTTTTCCTAGGAACATCATCAACGAGAGCCAGACAAGGAAGGGCCTGTCTGCTGCTTTCCGCATGTGGAGCGAAGTCTCCCCTTTCAGCTTCCGAGAGGTGCCACCAAGGGCAGCCAGTGACCTAAAAATTGGTAGGGGTTCCTCTTATAGTAGGGGCGCAGGTGGCGCTGTGGGTTAAACGACAGAGCCTAGGACTTGCCGATTAGAAGGTCAGCGGTTCGAATCCCCACAATGGGATGAGCTCCTGTTGCTCGTTCCCAGCTCCTGCCAACCTAGCAGTTCGAAAGCACCCCAAAAAGTGCAAGTAGATAAATAGGTACTGCTCCGGCGGGAAGGTAAATGGCGTTTCCGTGCGCTGCTCTGGTTTGCCAGCTCCCTCGGCGAATAAAGCAAGATGAGTGACGCAACCCCAGAGTCAGTCATGACTGGACCTAATGGTCAGGGGTCCCTTTACCTTTTACCTCTTATAGTGCTGGTTTCAGAAGAAAACTCTGAAAGAGTGATGGGGTGTGTGGAAACCCACAGCAACCCTGCTGAGGACTGAACATGCTCACTGGTTACAGAATGCTTTGTGTCAGGATGGAGGGAGGACAAGGAAGATGGAATGGAGTGCCCTAGCGGAGGGCATGGCTGGCTGGAACATACAAGGTGTGGCCAGAAAGTTTGGTGAATGGCCACAGAAATCGGACAGTGAGAAATATTCGAACCTTACAGGCCTTCAAAGTAGGCCCCCTCGGATACAATGCACAGTTGACAACGTTCATAGAACTGTTGGAAACTTCTGGAGAAGTCCTCTTTTCGTACTGCTTTCAGTTCCCTCGTCACAGCAGCTTGGATGTGTGAAATGTTGGAAAATCTGTGTCCTTTCAGTGCAGGTTTCAGTTTTGGAAAAAGAAAGAAATCTGGTGGGGTCACATCGGAAGAATATGGAGGGTGGGAGAACTCAGTAACATCAGTAATGATTTCACGTGGACTATGCAAATCTTCCGCCATCATTCAGACGGACAAACTCAATAACTCATGAACTCTGTCGACATTTGCCGCCATTCTGCTTGTCGATGGTCTGCCTGATTGAGGGTCATCTTCGAAGGTTTGCCGCCCATCACGGAAATGGTTAAATGCTTAAAGTTACCACTTCATTTCCATACACAATTGTGAGCATTTTGTGGGTTTCCAATGATGACTGTATGTTTGAATACTTCTCGCTGTCCGATTTCTGTGACCATTCACCGAACTTTCCGGTCACACCTTGTAGAACAGCACTGCAACATTTTGTTGAAGTTCCCACTTCAATATGGGGAAAGGGCACAGCTCAATGGTTTTGCACTAGGAAGGTCCCAGGGTCTATCTTGGGGATTCTCCAGGTATGGCAGGGAAGACTCCCTGTCTCAAACCCTAGAGAGCCATTGGCGGTCTGTGTGGATGATGCTGAGCCAAATGGACCAATGGTCTGACTCAGACCATTAGCGCTTACTCTGGTTCCCACTGCAAGTGTTAGAAACCAAGGGCACAAGACACCAGCCACAATCCGTATCCATCCCATAGTTTCTTGAAAAATGCTCCTGTTTGATGCGCTTTCCCTCAAACCAGCTTCTGCATTTTAAGACATGCATGTGTATACAACCTCAGTATTAGGCAGCCATCTTGTCCGTTCACCCCGTCTTAGTGAGGACAGTGATGTTTGCTTCCTTGCACATATATTTCCACGACCCTAGGACATTTGGAATCATCGCAGAAGAAACAAGAAGTATGGACCGAGGCACTCGCTGAAAAATTATCTAAGGAAGTCAAGGCATTAGCCAGAAAGATAACTTTATGGTATTCTTTTGTTACACACGCAACAGGCTTTCACTCAGTGTTTTCCCACAAAGAAACTGCATTTGGAGGGTGCAGTGGGAAGAGGGCATTGTTGGATGTGGGGGGTTTCATTTACTTTGAAAAATCAATAAATATTTCCCCTTTTCCTTTTTAAAATTAAACCGTTGGGCAGGCGGGGGCCAAGGGCAGACTTCCACCGTTATTAAGTGATCCCATTTCATCATTTTCATTTCTCCCCAGGCTTCTATTCCATAAACCATACAGACTGCTTGGAGTCCAGTATCCACCACTGTTTTGATGGGACAACGGGAGAGCTTGCCCACGCCTTTTTCCCTCAGACAGGCGAGATCCATTTTGACGACCATGAATACTGGATTGTGGGCAACACGAGGTTCAGCTGGAAAAAGGGTAAGGGAATCACGTCTCTCTCTCTTTTTTTTTAATAATATTTATTGCAATTTTTCAAAAAACAAAGAAACCACCAAACATATAAAGTTCCATCACCATACACACAGGAAAGATCAAGACAAAATTAAGAAATAAACAAAGAATAAAAGAAGAATACATATAAAATACAATTGTTCATAAATCATATTTTCATAATCTTTGGACTTCCTCACATCACCCTTCCCTGCGTTCTCAGTCACATAGTTATAAACAGCAATTTATTACCTTATTTCAATTCTTATTTTATAAAATTCAAATATTATGTCCCAAATTTTAAATAACTTTATCATAAATTAAACTGCTTAGTTTAAACATAATATTTCTTCGAATTCCAACAATTCATTAAACCTCGCTTTTTCTCATATATCTTACAACAAAGTTACTGCTGCCATGTTACTTTCTATCGTGCATTCTCCTAGCATTCATACAATTTATAGTGTTTTTGTAAATAGTCTTTAAATTTTTTCCAGTCCTCTTCCACCGTCTCTTCTCCCAGGTCCCGAATTCTGCCAGTCATTTCAGCCAGTTCCATGTAGTCTATCAGCTGCGTCTGCCATTCTTCCAGTGTGGGTAGATCTTGGGTCTTCCAATGCTTTGCAATAAGTATTCTTGCTGCTGTTGTTGCATACATAAAAAAGGTTCTATCTTTCTTTAACACCCCTTGGCCGACAATGCCCAAAAGGAAGGCCTCTGGTTTCTTAAGGAAGGTATACTTAAATACCTTTTTTAACTCATTATAGATCATTTCCCAGAAAGCCTTGACCCTAGGGCATGTCCACCAGAGGTGAAAGAATGTTCCTTCAGTTTCTTTACATTTACAACATCTGTTATCAGGCAAATGATATATTTTTGCCAGCTTGACTGGGGTCATGTACCACCTGTATATCATTTTTATAATGTTTTCTTTCAAGGCATTACATGCCGAAAACCTCACTCCGGTGGTCCATAACTTTTCCCAGTCAGCAAACATTATATTGTGCCCAATGTCCTGTGCCCATTTTATCATAACTGATTTAACAGTTTCATCCTGTGTATTCCATTTCAACAGCAAGTTATACATTTTTGAGAGTACCTTAGTCTTAGGTTCTAACAATTCTGTTTCCAGTTTCGATTTTTCCACCTGGAAACCTGTTTTTTTTATCTGCCTTGAAAACCTCCCTAATCTGAGCATAATGTAACCAATCTCGCACTTTGTCCTTTATTTTCTCAAAACTCTGCAATCTCCAAGTATCTCCTTCTTTTTCTAATATTTCCCAATATTTCGGCCAGTTGGCCTCCATATTGAGTCTTTTCTGAGCCTTGGCTTCCATTGGTGACAGCCACCTTGGGGTTTTGCTTTCTAATAAGTCCTTGTATTTTGTCCAGACATTAAACACAGCCTTCCTGACAATATGGTTCTTGAAAGCCTTATGGATTTTTACCTTGTCATACCACAAATATGTGTGCCATCCGAAAGCATTGTTAAACCCTTCCAGATCTAGGACATCAGTGTTTTCAAGAAGAAGCCAATCTTTCATCCAGCAGAAAGCTGCAGATTCATAATACAACCTCAAATCCGGCAGGGCAAACCCCCCTCTCTCCTTGGCATCAGTTAGTATTTTGAATTTTATTCGGGGCTTTTTGCCCTGCCAGACAAATCTAGAAATATCTCTCTGCCACTTTGTAAAACATTCCACTCTGTCCACAATCTGTAGGGTCTGAAACAAAAACAACATTTTTGGCAACACATTCATCTTTATCGCAGCAATTCGGCCCAACAAGGAAAGTTTTAGTCTTGACCAACTTTCTAAGTTCTTTTTAATTTCTGTCCAACACTTTTCATAGTTGTCCTTGAATAGGTTCAGATTTTTAGCAGTCATGTTAACCCCTAGGTATTTCACCTTTTTAACCACATTTAACTCTGTCTCTTTCTGAAACCTTTCTGATTCCACAGTTGTCAAGTTTTTTTCCAAAACCTTAGTCTTTTGCTTGTTCAATTTAAAACCCGCCACCCGACCAAACTCATGAATCAATTCTAAAACCCTTTTCGTGCTAGATTCTGGCTCCTGCAATGTCAAAACCAAATCATCTGCAAAAGCTTTAAGTTTGTATTGTTTAGCTCCGACCTGAATCCCTTCTACCAACCGGTCCCCTCTAATCATGTTCAGGAGCACCTCCAGGACCGAAATAAATAACAGAGGGGAAATAGGACAACCTTGTCGTGTTCCTTTCTCAATCTTAAACTCTTCAGTCACCACATTGTTAACTATCAATTTAGCTTTTTGTTCTGAATAGATTGCCTCTATGCTATTTTCAAACCCCCGTTCCACTCCCATCCCTTCAAGGTTTTTCTTCATAAACTTCCAAGAGATATTATCAAAGGCCTTCTCCGCATCTATAAAGATCAACACTGCTTTTGTATTAATGTTCGTTTGTAAAAGTTCCAAAATGTCAATAATGTTTCTAGTGTTGTCAAACAAATGTCTACCTGGGAGAAAACCTGCCTGGTCTTTATGAATTACTTTGTTTAGCACTTTTTTAAATCTACTTGCCAAGATGTCAGCAAAAATTTTGTAATCCACATTCAGGAGGGAAATGGGACGGTAGTTCTTAAGTTGTGTCTTTTCAGTTTCCAATTTAGGTATCAATGTGATGAAAGCTTCTTTCCACGATTCCGGTGCCTTCTTCCCCTCCATAATCTCATTACAAACCTCCAATAATGGTTGTGTCAAATAGTCTTTCAATATCTTGTAGTACTTGGAGGTGAGCCCGTCTGGCCCTGGAGATTTGCCCAGTTGCATATTCTGAATGGCACCTTCAATCTCTTGTTGTGTTATTTTATGATTCAGGATTATTCTATTTTCTTGAGACAGTTTTAATAAACAATTCCTTCTCAAAAATTGGTCTATCTCAACCTAATTTTGCGGCCCTTGAGTAAAAAGTTGTTTGAAGTATCTCTGGAAACACTTTCTAATCTCCACAGGGTTCTGAATGTTTTCCCCTTCAACCTCTAAGCTGGTAACCGTGTTTAATTTTTGTCTCTTTTTCAGCTGCCATGCTAACAGCTTTCCACATTTATTTGCCGATTCAAATGATCTTTGTTTCAACAATTTGATTTTCCACTCCACTTCCTGATTTATCAATTTAGAATATTGTGCTTGGTAGAGTTTAATTTCTCTCAGAATCTCCTGTGACTTCGGTTTCAATCTTAACTTTTTCTCACATTCCTTGATTTTCTCTAAAATTTTGTTCTTTTTCTCATTCTGAGCTCTTTTCTTTATAGTGTTCTGTTGTATCAGAAACCCCCTCATTACAGCTTTGCTTGCGTCCCAGATTACTCTTTTTTCCACCGAAGTGTTCAAATTTATTTCAAAATAGTTCTTCAAAGCTTTTTGGGCCTTTTTAACAGTTTCCTGATCTCTGAACAAATTGTCATTCATCCTCCATCTAAAGGAGCCGGTTGTAGTTAGTCTCATATCCATCTTTACTGCGTTGTGGTCGGAGCAGGTCTTTGGGCAGATTTCCACTTTTCTAGTCTTAGGTGCCAGACCTCTAGTTATCCAAATTTGGTCGATTCTTGTCCATGTCAGTTGGGCTTCAGAAAAGAATGTTCCTTCTCTTCCTAGGGGGTTTTTTGTTCTCCAAATATCAATCAAGTCCATATTGTCAGTCAATTCAAAAAAAGTTTTAGGTAGTCTGCCATCTTTTGTGATGTTTTGGCTTTGTGACTTATCCATGTTTGTGGACACCACCCCATTCATATCTCCCATCATGATGATGTTGCTATAGTCCAGATAGTCCAGCATTGTCTCATGCAGCTTCTTATAGAATTCCGATTTCCCTTCATTTGGTGCGTAAATTCCCAGTATCAAAAACTTTTCACCCTGAGTTTGTATTTCAATTGCCAAAATTCTTCCTTGCTCATCTTTAAAAAGGAATTTTGGAGATAGGCTCTCCTTTGCATAGATCACCACCCCTCTCTTTTTAACTCGGTCTGATGAAATAAATTCTTGGCCTAATCTCTTGTTAATTAACACTTTTCTGTGGAGCCTAGTCACATGTGTTTCTTGCAAGCAAATAATGTCCAATTGTTCTTTCTTTAATATATGAAATATCCTTCTCCTTTTTTCCGGGGAATTTCCGCCATTAATGTTCCAACTAAGAAGTTGCAGAGACATCCTGGACAAATCTGTTATTCAGTAGGTGGTGGCGTTTCCTTCTTTGGGTCGTCAGATCCCAAAGGTGTGGGTACAGGCGCAGGCGGTGGCGGTGGCCAAGATCCAGGCCCTGTAATCCCTTTCTGAAGGTCTTCTCCGTAGTCGTTCAAAAACTTGTCTTTATCCTCTGGTGTTTTAATTTTCACTTTCTTCCCTCTGAATGTAAAGGATAATCTTTGAGGAAATTCCCACCTAAAAGGAATTGTGTTGCTTCTCAAAAGATTTGTCAGTTCTTTATAGGTGGTTCTGAGATCCAAAAGTTGTTTAGGTATATCCTTGTAGGGAATCACGTGTCTCGATTCTTGAGGTTGACGTCATCATGGGTGTAACGTTTGGTGCCATTTCGCTGCCTTTCCTCATGGGATTTACACATAGCTCTTCTTCTGTGTGATTTTGCAGGTGCTTTCCGGGTTTGTTTGTTTCTTTCTTTTTTAAAAAAACAAGTTTCTAGTCCCTTTGGTCCTGAAAAATATGCTTTCTTTCCCTGAAAAAATTCTGGACACTGCAGTTTTATCAGGGGTTTCTGGGACTACATTGCCCATAGTTATTGAGAGAAAGGATGTGCTTTGAATGTGCTGTGAATATACTGTGTGAACTCAGCCTTGTCGCATACATTATGCAAATATACTCAGTCATAATAAATGCAAATACAAGTCACAGGATTTCTCAGTCACTCAGAGGCCGCCTACAATCCTTCAGAGTACACCCCCCTGCAAAAGATCCTGGGAACTGTAGTTTGTTAAGGCTGCTGAGAATTGTAGCTCTGTGAGAGGCAAATTAAAGTTCCCAAGATTCTTGGGGGCAGGGGACATTGGAATATGCTTTAAGCCTATAATGGGTACACAGCCTCACTTTCTTTTCAGCACAGATATTTTTAAAATATTGATTTATTTTTATTCTTGTTTGGAGAGGCCTGTAAGGCTCCTTACACTGTTTGGCTGGGAGTGGGAACTGTTAAAAACAAAAAGCTGCCTGCAATCCTCTTGAGTGGTTTGCTAGACAATTAAGATGTGCCCAGACTCTTCCCATGAGGAGCATCAAAGCTTTCTGATGCGTTGACCTTCGTTGGGGTTGACTTAGATTAGACAGCTTTTTTCTCCCCTCCTAGTTCCACGTCTGTCTTGCCAGACATCAGGGGGAGAAAAATGTCTGCGACGTGAGCTGACGAAGGAGTTCTGCACACAGAATGTTCCAGATTTAGGGGTAGCCAGTCCAGCTTCAGTTTTCGGTGACTCAGTGGGGCTGCTGCAACCACAGTTGCACAAACCATTCCCACCCCAGCAGAGATCCAGGCAGTTGTGCTATCAGTGGGGAGAGGTTTTGCCTTGTTCCTTCCCTTGATTTCTCATCCAAAAGAAAAGAAAAAGGGGGGAAGGGCTGTTTACATTTTTGTTCACTTGGATCACCAGATTTCCTGCAGACGTGGACATTTTGTGGGCAGCAGATGCCTCCATTACGGACCGGGTTGCTCTTTAAAAGGCTCTGCTTGACATTAAATGCTAAGCAGATGGGTCTTTAATAGGGACGGGAAGTGGCTGCAACAATTGTTGTCCCCACCCCGGTCCAGCCACCTTTATTTTTTCAAACCTCCCAATTTTTTAACCCTACAACAGTTCTCACAATGTGACCAGATGGAGAATTTATGAGCTTTCGGACACATACCAGAACTTTAGGCCCTCCTAGTGTCCCTATTTTCCAGGGACATCCCTGATTTAGAAAAGCCGTCCCGGTTTCTGATTTGATCCTGAAATGTCCCGCTTTTCCTTAGGATGTCCCTATTTCCATTGGAAATGTTGGAGGGTATCCGACCCCTGAGCCATCTGAAGGCAGCCCTGTATAGGGAAGTTTTAAAAAAATGTTTAATATTTTATTATGTTTTTATATATCTTGGAAGCTGCTCAGAGTGCTGCGGCAACCCAGTAAGATGTGTGGGGTATAAATTATAATTATGGAATTGGGACATCCCTCATTTCATCAGAGAAATGTTGGAGGGTATGGGACTTTAGATTGGCGCACTTGACGCAGATCAAATAGCGTGGCAAACCTGCTTTTGTTTTTAAAAATCAACTTTGGCGGTTAAGAAATCTACAGTGATATGTGTTAAAAATTTGCAGTGGGTGAATGATTGATGGGGAGACATGTACGGTGGTACCTCGGGTTACAGATGCTTCAGGTTACAGACTCTGCTAACCCAGATATAGTACCTCAGGTTAAGAATTTTACCTCAGGATGAGAACAGAAATCGTGCGGCAGCAGTGGGAGGCCCCATTATCTAAAGTGGTACCTTAGGTTAAGAACAGTTTCAGGTTAAGAATGGACCTCCAGAACAAATTAAGTCCTTAACCTGAGGTACCACTGTAAAAGTAAATTGGGATGAGTGCTCAGGGCTTCTTTTCACCGAGAACTCACTGGAACTTAGTTCTGGCACCTCTCAGGTAGGTGCCATTGCCATTATAAGAGGAGGTGTTCATGATGAGTTCCAGCACCTCTCTTTCTAGAAAAACAACACTGAGTGCAACCACCCTCTAAACAAGTGAGAATGAACGTGCAATAAAGCCTGGACATTGTCTAACTGCCTCATAAGATTGGTGCAAGCAGGTCAGGATGAATGCTGGAGACAGGGCTAGAAGAGAAATATGGGTCAGACTGCATTTAAAGGTGAACTTTCCTAATTCACACCGTTATTGCTAAAAGCTCTCAGAGCTGTTGGGAAGCCCCTCTTCCCTTTCCAGAGCTACAATTCCCAGAGTTCCCTGGGAAGAGAGATTGCCTGTTATGCCGCCCTGGGAATTGTAGTTCTGTGAGGGGAGATTTCTCCTCACAACTCTCCGTGTCCCTTAACAAATGACAGTTCCCAGAATTCTTGGGGGGGAAGCCATGACTGTTGAAAGTAGTATCACAGTGTTTTAAACTTATGGTGTGAAGGTGGCCTTAAGCTTTATCTATTGGAAAAGTGAGGCTAACCTTTGCCCTCGTCCTTATTGCTTGCTTTGTTCAACTTCCCATGACAGGTTGACTGCTAGGCTCATAGGAGACCCCCGGCTTGCCAGGCCCAAAGAGACAAAACCAGCCCACAAAATTCAGGTCATAAGTTCCTGGGTTGTGGTTTCCAAGCATGAGGTGGGTTGCTCTGACCATTTAAACCCTCCATTAAAATCCAGAGCCGTGAAATCACTGGAGAGAAATGCACTTAACTGCCGGCTCTCACATCTTTCTGGTTCCACACACAGATTTGCCAGACCTTGTGAAATGTGAATGGCTGGCTTCCACCTCTGAATGTCTATCCACATTCTGGCTTGATAGGGAAGGATTTCCCATGTGTCTTGTCTTGAGATGGCTTTTTAGTATTTAGGAGAAAATAGAAAGGTGTTGCATCACCTTGGGGTTTATTGTGCGTAAACATCGGCTGGATCTATACTGATTTGTAAAAACGCTTTAAATAAAGTTACACAGCTCTCAATGCAATGTTACATTGACGGTTTTAAATTGTTCTTCAGAGCCTTCTGGTGTCACATGTTTATAACGCATTTATAACGTTTTTACTGACCAGTATAGATTGGTTCACCGCCATCACCACAGATTTCACAACTCCTCCACTTTGGGCCAAGGGTGGGTGGGAATGGACATTTTAAAGATTGTTTCTTGCCAACAAGGTATCTTGTCTCCAAATCAGATTGATAAAACCCAACTGGTAGATTGTAAAAGGTTTTGCTTGGCTTGCTCTCCATCCAACTCTCCTGACTGCTTTTGCTATGAAAAGGTGGCATCAACCCAAACTCAGAACCCCGGTGTGTGAGCATCACTGTGATCTCAGGTTGAAATTGGATTGGATTACATTACGCAGTACTGAGCTAGGTGGACCCAATGGTCTGATCTGGAGAAAGGTGGCTTTGTACATCCGGTTGGTGCTCTGGTCTGTTGCGTTATTGATTTAAGGACACTGAATATTTACCCCCACCTTTCTTTCTTTCTTTCTCCCTCTCTCTTTAGGCGTGTGGCTTACAGACCTGGTCCACGTTGCAGCCCATGAAATCGGCCATGCTTTGGGCCTCATGCACTCCCTGGACCCCAATGCCTTGATGCACATCAATGCCACCCTGACTGGGAAAAACACCATTTCACAGGACGAGATGTGGGGGATATTCCGCCTTTACGGTGAGCAAGAGCATTGTTGGCTACAGGGAGGGAAAGCAAGGACTCAACCAGCAATTGCACGGTTAAGCACTGTTAGCTCTTCTGCTGCCCTGTCCCTTCACGCGAGATGTGTTGGTTGCTGCATGTGCAAATTGGCCTGAGAGGGGAGAGTGGAGACTGGCTTCTAGCTCAGTGGCAATGGTGGCTCCCTGGAGGAGGGGTTAAAAAGCCCTTTGTGGATTGGGTTCAGGCAGGGGAGGTGGCTCTTAGAAGTGGGAGGCTGAAAAGGGGCTAGATGATTAGCTTACAGGGGCCAAATGTTATGTTAAAGGTAAAGGTAAAGGGACCCCTGACCATTAGGTCCAGTCGTGACCGACTCTGGGGTTGCGGCGCTCATCTCGCTTTATTGGCCAGGTCATGTGGCCAGCATGACTAAGCCGCTTCTGGCGAACCAGAGCAGCGCACGGAAACGCCGTTTACCTTCCTGCCGGGGCGGTACCTATTTATCTACTTGCACTTTTTGGGGTGCTTTCGAAATGCTATGTTGGCAGGAGTTGGGACCGAGCAACGGGAGCTCACCCTGTCACGGGGAATCGAACAGCCAAGCCCTAGGCTCTGTGGTTTAACCCACAGCACCACCCTCGTCCCACAAATGTTATGTTATGTTATTTTTTAAAAATCATTTCATTTCTATCTTGCCTTTCTCCAAGGAGCTCATGGTGACATATAATTTATTTATTTATTAACGTTACAGTGGTGCCTCGCAAGACGAAATTAATTCGTTCCGCAAGTCCCTTCGTCTTGCGGTTTTTTCGTCTTGCGATGCACGGTTTCCCATAGGAATGCATTGAAAATCAATTAATGCGTTCCTAGGGAAACCGCCTTCAGACCAGGTCCGGGGACAGTCTGTCCCCGGACCTCTTCTGAAGGCTGGGGGGGGGACAAGGGCTTTTCTTCCCACCCCAGGCATTTTAAAAAACCCTGGGACAGCGGAGGACTTCTCCGCTGTCCGGGGCGATCTTAAAATGCTGGCGGGCGGCATTTTAAAATCGCCCCGGACAGTGGAGGACTTTTCCGCTGTCCGGGGCGATTTAAAAGCCCCTGGGAAGGCAGGCAGGGGGGACAAAGACTTTCGCCCCCTGCCCGCCTTCAGAAGGTGTTCCCGCCCCCCGCCCCACTTCGGAACAGCTTTCCGAAGTGGGGCGGCTGGGGCAGGTGTCCCCGCCCCCCCGCCCCACTTCGGAACAGCTTTCCGAAGTGGGGCGGCTGGGGCAGGTGTCCCCGCCCCCCCTCCCCACTTCGGAACAGCTTTCCGAAGTGGGGCGGCTGGGGCAGGTGTCCCCGCCCCCCCGCCCCACTTCGGAACAGCTTTCCGAAGTGGGGCGGCTGGGGCAGGTGTCCCCGCCCCCCCGCCCCACTTCGGAACAGCTTTCCGAAGTGGGGCGGCTGGGGCAGGTGTCCCCGCCCCCCTCCCCACTTCGGAACAGCTTTCCGAAGTGGGGCGGCTGGGGCAGGTGTCCCCGCCCCCCCGCCCCACTTCGGAACAGCTTTCCGAAGTGGGGCGGCTGGGGCAGGTGTCCCCGCCCCCCCGCCCCACTTCGGAACAGCTTTCCGAAGTGGGGCGGCTGGGGCAGGTGTCCCCGCCCCCCCGCCCCACTTCGGAACAGCTTTCCGAAGTGGGGCGGCTGGGGCAGGTGTCCCCGCCCCCCCGCCCCACTTCGGAACAGCTTTCCGAAGTGGGGCGGCTGGGGCAGGTGTCCCCGCCCCCCTTCCCCACTTCGGAACAGCTTTCCGAAGTGGGGCGGCTGGGGCAGGTGTCCCCGCCCCCCCTTCGGAACAGCGTTTTAAAATGCTGGGGGTCGGGAGCGAAGCGCTGCCGACCCCCAGCATTTTAAAACCTTCCCGGGACACGGGGAGATTTTAAAATGCTGGGGTTCGGCAGCGCTTCGCTCCCGACCCCCAGCATTTTAAAACCTCCCCGGGACACGGGGAGATTTTAAAATGCTGGCGGTCGGCAGCGCTTCGCTCCCGACCCCCAGCATTTTAAAACCTTCCCGGGACACGGGGAGATTTTAAAATGCTGGGGGTCGGCAGCGCTTCGCTCCCGACCCCCAGCATTTTAAAACCTTCCCGGGACACGGGGAGATTTTAAAATGCTGGGGGTCGGCAGCGCTTCGCTCCCGACCCCCAGCATTTTAAAACCTTCCCGGGACACGGGGAGATTTTAAAATGCTGGGGTTCGGCAGCGAACGCTTCGCTCCCGCCCGCCAGCATTTTAAGATCGCCCGGGGCAGGCGGGGGGGGGAAGCAGGCGGGGGGAGCAAAGACTTTTGCCCCCCGCCGGCCTTCAGAAGAGGTCCTCTTCTGAAGGCCGGCGGTGGGCGAAAGTCTTTGCTCCCGACCGCCAGCATTTCCCTATGGGCTTTCGTCTTGCGATGCAAGCCCATAGGGAAATTCGTCTTGCGAAGCGCCTCCAAAACAGAAAACCCTTTCGTCTTGCGGGTTTTCCGTCTTGCGAGGCATTCGTCTTGCGGGGTACCACTGTATAATCCTGCCGTTTCTCCAGAAAGGAGCCCCGAGTGGCAAACAGCAAGTGATAATTTTTTAAAAATAATATTAACATTATATTATAACATATTAAAATTAGAGCGTGGTGCTGATAACGTCAAGGTTGCAGGTTCGATCCTGTATGGGACAACTGCATATTCCTGCACTGCAGGGGGTTGGACTAGATCAGGGGTCAGCAAACTTTTTCAGCAGGGGGCCGGTCCACTGTCCCTCAGACCTTGTGGGAGGCCGGACTATATTTTTTTTGGGGGGGGGGGAATATGAAGGAATTCCTGTGCCCCACAAATAACCCAGAGATGCATTTTAAATAAAAGCACACATTTTACACGTGTAAAAACACGCTGATTCCCGGACCGTCCGTGGGCCAGATTTAGAAGGCGATTGGGCCGGATCTGGCCCCTGGTCCTTAGTTTGCCTACCCATGAACTAGATGATTATCAGAGTCCCTTTCAACTCTGCAATTCTGATTCCTCTAGGAAAACACCTTTTAAACAATTCCCACACATATGGCAGGCTGTATGTGGCTCCCCATTTTATTCTCACAACGACCCTGTGAGGTAGGCTAGAGTGAGAGACCGGGACTGGCCCCAAGCTAGTCCTGCAAGGAGATCTTCATGGCTGTGTGGTGGGATTTGAACCCTGGTCTCCCAGGGACCTAGAGTCTGGCACTCTAACCACTACACAAAGCTGCCTTCTTGAGTGCCAGCTTGCCCGTCTCTTTGCTGCTTCCCTGCAGAAACGTGTTTACATCAGTGGCTCCCACTTCTCTCCTGAAAGCAGCATTTATCCCTGCAGGCTTGGAAGTTACTGGCTCCAACTTCCCCTGATTTCCTGAGGCTGGGCCTCTGAAAACTAGTATTGGGGAGAGAAAATGATACGTTTCTGGTCCATCATAGAAATTCTGTGAAATGCTATATTTACAGCTGAGGGTGAGGTGGGGTGAGGAGAAAACGGCCTGATGAGAACATAGCTCTGGCAGCGGAGAGATCAGAAACCAGCCTTGTTTTCCTAGTTTGAAAAAAAGGTTGAATTGGCATTGCCGTCGAAGGACTGCTTTCTGTGCCACCTTCCCAGTCGCACATTTTGCTCCTTCTATTAACAAGTGCCAATAACTGTGAAGCCAAAACGTGCTCCAGCTGAACTTGATATTCCTTCCTTCCTTCTTCTTCTTTTTTTTTTGGGGGGGGGGGGTTGTACTAATGTATTATATGATCTTAGCCTTGCTGATGCAGTCAGGTTTATTTATTTCCTTCCCCTTTCTCCTTTGACCTGGGCATCTTTTAAGAGTCAGGGTCAGAAGGGAACCTAGAGGTAGGCCAATGTTCCTGCTCCACTCAGGATCTCCAGTGGCGGATGTAAAACACGGGGGGGGGGAGCATTTTTGCAGACCCGCAGGGCGGATTGTCTCTTAGGGCCACCTGCCAGAAGTGGGTGGGACCAGAGGAAAAAAGTAGGCAGAGCAATGGATGCATGACTCTTAACGCTTTGTGCAGCAAGAGTCTTCTTACATTCTGGTGACCTGGCAAGTTTTCCACATACAGTGGTATCTCGGGTTACATACGCTTCAGGTTACAGACTCCGCTAACACAGAAATAGTGCTTCAGGTTAAGAACTTTGCTTCAGGATGAGTACAGAAATCGTGCAGGAGGCCCCATTAGCTAAAGTGGTGCTTCAGGTTAAGAACAGTTTCAGGTTAAGAACGGACCTCCGGAACAAATTAAGTACTTAACCCGAGGTACCACTGTATATTTGTAAATATGCTTCTTCCACTCAAACTATCCACCCTCCAAAGCATGCTTTTTCAACTGCTGGAACAAAGAAAAATTAAAGACTCTGCTGAAAGAGTTTTTCATGCTGGCTGGTTGCTACAGGAACCTTTACCCAGTAACTAGTGCCTTGAGCTTTCTTTCTTTCACCTCCCTCCCCACATCTTTTCCTTTTATGCTATTTCATAAGCCTGAAGGCGTGGGCTGTCTTACCACTGATATCTGTAAGCCACTCATGTATAGCCTTTCTCAGCTGAAAAGCAGGATTAAAAAAATGCTTCCAATAAGTAAATATGTGGGTAGAATTCCGTTGACAGGACCAACATCGGTTGAAATCAAAGCTTTTAAAAAGTTTTTATTGCCACCTTTAATGAATCTTCCTATTTCAGGCTGTAAAGATCGAATCTTCATATGTCCTTCATGGTCTCAGAAAGGCTACTGCAGAACGCGCAGGAAGTTTATGAAGAAAAATTGTCCGTATAGCTGTGGCTTTTGCTCAGGTAATATACTTTGCTTTGAATCTAGCATTCAATGATATCTGCTTCTAAAAGGGATATATAATATATTTATAAGCAATAGACGCTAGGGGAGAATGCTCTTTTGCTAGGCTGATAGCTTGGCCTGTCCAAGATAATGGGCTGATATTTTATTAATGGGAGCTAATGACAGGCCACATTCTCCTGATAGCTGGGAGTCTCTCTCTGGTGTTTGGAATGCAACATCCAAGAGAGTTTAGGAAGATGGGATGCCTCGTGGGAAGCGATTCATAAATGATAATATGATCATGTATTTTTTAATAGAATATTTATATACCTTTACTCATTTTTTTAAAAAAATCCGAGTGGTTTACAACAACCACTCATGAAGCCATTAAAACACTTAAGATCAGATATCGGATAACTGTTGTTTGTTAATTGCCTGCTTAAGCCTGGAGGCATAGAAAAGTTTTCAGCAGGCATTTAAAAGTTGAAAAACAAGGTGCCTGATGAATCTCTATGGGCTGAGTTCCCACATGACTGGGCCAATGACACTAAAGGCTGCATTTTGTGTTGATTTCAAATTAGCATCACCGATTGGGGGAATGACCAGCTATGCTCTTGCAGCTTATCAAGCCAGGATATAAGGGTTCATGTTGTCCCTGAGCTGTTTAGGGCTTTGTTAAGAAAAGGCCTTGAACCTGGCTCAGTAACAGTTGCTTCGGGGATTCTTAAGATGTGATTCCTGCATTGCAGCGGGGGCTGGACTAAATGATCCTTGGGGAGCCTTTCAACCCAGTGTTTTTTACACTGGCTGGCAGCAGCTCTTCAGGTTTTCAGATTGGGGTCTCTCTCAACCCTGCTGGGGATTGAACCCGGGACCTTCTGCATGCAAGGCTGATGCTCTAACCACTGAACTCCAGCCCTTCCCTGAGATTCCTCAATTTTCAAAATTAGTAAGACAACAGCAGGAAAACAATCGCATAATCCTAAATCTGTAGCTCAGAGCTGACAATATGTCCTTTTTGTTTTGCTCTCCCTTCCCTTCCTTGTTCTGCTGGCAGAATTCCCGTTCCCAACGGTGATGCCGACGCCGCTTCCCCCGAGGATGAAAACGAGGATTGTTCCCGAAGGCAGGAACGTTACCTTCCGCTGTGGCCAGAAGATCATTCATAAAAAAGGCAAAGTTTAGTAAGTAATCTCACCTAGGGCTGAGCCAGACATGCATGCATGTCTCTTTAACTTTTTGGTTTGGAATGTGTGTCTGTATGTGATCTTTGGGAATCATTAGAATTGTGCAGTTGGAAGGAATCCCAAAGCTCATTTAGTCCAACTCTCTGCAATGCAGGAAAGCGGGTTACCTTGAATTAGGGATAACCAGCACCAGGGGTGACATAGAAAGCTGACTTATACTGAGTCAACCATTCCTTGGTTCCAGTCACCCTCTTGTGCACATGTTCCAGCTTGTCGATATCCTCCTTAAAATGAGGCACCCAGAACTGGACACAGGACTCCAGGGCATGGTTAAAGGGATCAAACCTGGTGAATATCAATCTTCCCCTCTTGCTTTTCCCACACACAGCTGGTATAAAGAGAAGGAGCTTCTGGAATACTCCTATCCGGGATACCTGTCTCTGAATGACGACCACATGAGCATCATAGCCAACGTCATCAATGAAGGGACCTATACTTGTGTAGTGAAGAAAAAGTCTCAGATCCTCACCACGTATTCCTGGAGGGTCAGGCTGAAGCACTAGCAAGGAAGCCTTTGCAAAGGACTTTGGTATAACCCAAGTGGTTCTGTCCAATGTTGGGTTTCCTCTTTTCTGCCTGTTGTTTTGTATATCTAACTTTCAGCAGTGCACCCGATCTTAAAAACGGCAAAGCCCATCCACAGGTGTTGGCTTGGGCAATGTGGGGGGGGGGGGCTGGGCCTTCCTCCCCAACAGATTACTGCTTCCAAAAGAAGATGAGTACACAATACATCTGTTCTGTATATTTTAGTTTCAGCAGGTCAAAGAGATGGGAACTAGAATGGCTGTTTTGTTTTTCTTGCTACTGTTATGAAAAGATAGTCTGAAAATGTATTGGGGGGGGGGCTCAAACAAAGCTCACACACCTGTGGACATCTATGTCTGGGGAGGTCCCAACAGCTTTGGGAAGTGGAAATGCCTAGTGGCTACCAGATGGAGAATAACTGAAATGTCACCTTGGTAATAAATTCAGCTGCAATATTGCTATTGCTGCAGTTAATATTGATTTTCCTTACAAAAGTGATGAAATGAAGCTTTGGCCCTCCAGTTGTTGCTGTGCTACAACTCCCTGCTTGCTGGTGCTGGTGGGAATTGTAGTTCGGCGGCACTTGAAAATGCTACGTAGCTCCTAGGTGTAAAGATCGCATATTCCTCAGAGTAACAAAAAAGATTTATCCACCATGAGCCATCAACTCTCTGATTTGCTTTCTGTGATGGTAACTCAAGCAAGCTTATTAGACACTGTCAAATTCCTTGCATATGTTGTGATGCACTTATCCGTCAGTCGAGCCTCTTGAAGAGCTGTCTACAGCTTCTGGAAAGCTAAAGGACAGTTGATCCTCTAGGAATTTCACTGGTAAATTACTGCGGTTCTCCTGTTTGAATAAAGTGCTTCCTGGCTCTGCCGTCATTCTTGTCGTTGATGTAGAAATTATGCTGCCCGCAAATCCTTCTAAGAGAAAACCAGATGCCCCCAATAAATTAGGTTAAGAGAGCAATGGCAGACAGCTGCATGTTTGCGTTAAAACCCTTCTTGACCTATAATTACCCCACCCTCTTGCATTCGCGAAGCCATCGAAATGAATCGCAGTACATAATCATTCATAGAGGGAATAGCCCCCCCCCCCATCTTCAGTCAAAAGGATCAGACGTACAGACAGCTGGCTTCCCTCTGGCGGCAAAATATCTGGGAAAGCATGGGGTTGTATCTAACGTTTTTATTTATTAGCCCCAACGCAAAGCAACTTACAAACAAACAAGCGAACAAGTCCCAGGTCGCATCCATACCACAGATCTAACACACAATTTGAGTATATAGCTTCTCCCTGCCCAAGAACTACAGTTCCCAGCAGCCTTAAGAAACAGCAGTTCCCAGGATTCTTTGGGGGAAGCTGTGTGGTATGGGTGTGGCCCTAATCAGAGTAGACCCACTAAAATTAACCAGCCTGACTTAGGTCTATTGATTTCAATGGACCTACTCTGACTACAACGCCCGGTTTACGAGGACATCCCTAGCACACCCAGTGGGCAACCCTTTTCTGCCAAAGGGTCACCTGCTAGAGGTGGGTGGGGCCAAAGACAAAAGTGGGCGGAGCTATGAATGTAAATATTACCTTTGGGTGCAGTAGGCTGGCTTCCACACACAGTCTGAATTTGTGCATTTACACATTTCAACACGCCCAACGGAATGTTGCGAAGTCCCAAAAACATTTCAGCTGTATACAAGTATAAATATCTGTACATTTTCCAGCAGAGTAGCAAAACCATTGATGTTACATGAAAACACTATGTACAAGTCATGATTATATTTCTTCCGCAAAAGTACAAAAAAAAACCCCACGCTCCCCTCTGCTGGTTTCACACCCAGCAGAACACTTCAGGATCAAAACAAAATGCCTTGCTTGGTGAATGTACAAAAATAAAAGTTAAAGGAGGAATATGAACTTGATTTTGACCAAGAGCTTCATGTGACCAAAAAAATTGGCCACATCACAGTGGAGCATGCGCATACAGCACATGTCAAGAGTGCATGCATAGATATGCTCAAACAGTATCATCCTTGTTCATTATTATGAATCGGATTTCTTACCTGCCCCTCACCTAAAGTCCCAGGGTTAAGGTCACAGCCTGAGATCTTAGAAGGCAGCTGCCAGTCTGAGTAGGCAAGGCTGAGCTGGGTTTGTTCTGCTGCAAGTTTCTAGGTTCCAGCCACCTTATTCTGCCACATGAAATTTCAGTAGCCAACCTACTTCCAAGCGTTATTTCCACTGTCACTAGAAACTCTCACACCGCTGGTGTTTTCGAATGGAAGCAGTTATCCCTGAGATTTTCAAGATGCAGAACTCTGCACCCAATTTCTTTGCACGCCGACAGCCTGGCAAATCAATTTCACACAGTCTTAGGGCAAATCTACACTGTACATTTAAAGTGCATCCCATACATGTTTCAACCAAGTTGGGTTGGATGTGTTGTGGATAAGGAGATTCCAAGAATGGCAGGCTTCTGGTTGGGAGGGGGGAAGTCATCTAGTTTTTCCAGCTGTGATGGTGAAAAGGGGGTGGGGCAACCAGCGGCCCTCCAACTGCTGTGAGACCCATCAGCCCCAGCCAGTACGGCCCAACAGTCAAGAAGATGGGAGTTGAATTCCAACATCTGAAAGGCCACATGCTCATCTCTGCTTTAAAATGGGTGTTTTTAACACTGATCAGATCCAATTCTCGTCAGATCTTGGAAGGCAACAGAGGTACCTGGACAACAAACTTGGATCCACAGGAAGAGACAAAAAGAAAAGAGGGTACCTGATGATATTCTAGTCCATGGGGGCGGCATAAATGAAAATTTGACAGAAATGTACTCTGCGAGCGAGTCAGCTGCCATCCCACTCTCTCTGTTTAAATACCTGCCAGGAAGATGCAGTGGAACAATTTCAATGCATTACAGTCCCCAATTACTTGGTACAACTTCTAATATATATATGAAATACACACACACACACACACACACACACCATCCTTTCCTTTTCATTTAAGGACAGTTTTAACAACTGCAGAACAAGCTGCCTCAGCTGAACAGTCCCCAACACCTTTGGCGAGTGGGGAGAGTTGCTTTATCAAGGGACTGATATCTGCATTTGCTTTGTGTTGTAACCTGTGAGAGTCATGCTCAGAGTAGAGACCTATTGAGAATGAATAGACACAAGTAACTTAGGTCCACTAATTTTGATGAGTCTACTGGGAGTAAAAGTACCGTATTTTTTGCTCTATAAGACTCACTTTTTCCCTCCTAAAAAGTAAGGGGGAATGTGTGTGCGTCTTATGGGGCGAATGCAGGCTGCGCAGCTATCCCAGAAGCCAGAACAGCAAGAGGGATTGCTGCTTTCGCTGCACAGCGATCCCTCTTGCTGTTCTGGCTTCTGAGATTAAGAATATTTTTTTTCTTGCTTTCCTCCTCCGAAAACTAGGTGCGTCTTATGGTCTGGTGCGTCTTATAGGGCGAAAAATACGGTAAGTTGGATACAATCATCCGTGCCTGTCCCTTACAGCTACGTGAACCCATTTTTGTGGATTAGCAATAAAAAGTGACCGGCAGGCTGAGGCTGCTGGTCAGAGTCAGGACTCAAAGACTCCGGCTGTCCTCTCCTCAGCTGTCTCTTGATCTGTTTGCAACAAGCTTGTGCAACAGAACAATCCTGTGCTCTTGGGAGCAATCAAAGGGCATTGTACTTTGCACAATTTCATGGTGAGCATCAAAGGTGCTTCCCTGGCAGCCCTGCCCTTCTGCACTTGAGGGGAAGAGAGGATGGAAGACAGGGAGGCAGAGAGAGAAACAAAAGCCCTCATCCTCCCAGACTTTGGTGGGTTAGCAACCTCCAGAGTAACATAGCAGGCATCTGCCATCAATCATTGGCCTCATACACACTTGCCCCTAAGCATTTTGACATGCTACTCAGCATTGCACCACAAAACTTCCAAGGAAAATGTACACATTCAAAATGCAAGCTGGCCAAATTATTCCCCTGCTGGAAATGTAATTCGATTTCCAGAAGTGAAACTGAGGAAAACCACAGCAGTGCAAAAAAGAAAAAGGAAAAGGAAAAAAAAGTGCTGATAATGGTGAAAAAGAAGGAGGGGTGCAAGATCTGCGTGCCTCTGTGCAAATCATTTCCTGTTTCCAAGTCTGGCACTAGTGAAGAAGAGTTTCCTTTACACGGGGTAAACAATTAAAAATTGTATTTCTTTATTCTACAAATGTACAAGCAAAAACAAAAACAAAAATCCCATCCAGAGTAGAAGATTTAAATACAAACAAGAGAAAAGAAAAGAAAAAAGAATCATTTCCAAAACTGTACCATTCAAGTCCGTTGGGATTTTGTTTTCTTGTTTTGCCTTTTCTTTTCTTCTTTTTGCAAAAAAGAGTCCTTGGCTATTCAGATTAATTCCAATCCTTGAAATGGAATCGCAGTGACTTTTTGTGCCAGATCCAGGAAGAATGTTTTTCACATATGCAGGTGACATCCTGCAAAAAACAAACACACACCCCTCCCCCCGAGAGGAGTGGATTTGCACGGCGAGCGCTTGTCGACACGCTTGCCAACAGCTTGAGCAGAAAAGCAAAGTGTTCGCTTCCCCTCTGGCTTCTCCCCGTCTCCTTCCTGCACTGCTTCGCCTTACGCTTTAGAACTTCAAACTGAAGCCTGGTCCCGCGGCTGATGCCCCTTGGTTTGTGGTCGTAAGATGGAAGCCGGTGTCCTTCAGGTCGTCGTCACCCTAGAATGACAAAACAGATACGCGAACTTAAGATGTTTCACTAGCCAACAGTCGGCTGCAGATAAGGAGATTCTAAGAATGTCAGGCCTTCTGAATGGTGGATATTTCAAGACAGACAAAAGGAAGGACTTCTGTCACACAGTGCGTAGTGAACTTATGGAACTCACTCCCACAAGATGGGAGCTGCCAGTTTAAGATGACTTGAGAAGGGAATGAGGCTTATGAGTCAAAGAGGGGAGCTCATGCAACAGCTAGCAAGCTGCGATGGTTATAGGCACGCACAGGTTTTCAACTGTGTACCAGTCTGTGGGAGACAACAGTGGGGAAAGGGCAGCTGTTCTCATGCCCTGCTTGTGGGCTTCCCCCAAGCCATGGTGAGGAAGAAGATGATGGACTAGAGAGGCCTTTTGGTCTGATCCAAAAGGCTCTATCTCACATATATTCTTTAAGCGTTCCACAAAGCAACAGCGCCACCTGCTGGCAGATAAGGCCTGCGCCGGTTGCAAACCTACCATGCCAAATGCAGCCACTGTCTGGGAGTGGGGGGAAAAACAAGATAGACAGAATAGTGCATGGGTAGGCAAACTAAGGCCCAGGGGCCAGATTCAGCCCAATAACCTTTTAAAACCAGCCTGTGAACAGTCCGGGAATCAGCGTGTTTTTACATGAGTAGAATGTGTCCTTTTATTTAAAATGTATCTCTGGGTTATTTGTGGGGCATAGGAATTCCTTCATATATTTTTTCTCCAGAATACAGTCCGGCTCCCCACAAGGTCTGAGGGACAGCGGACCGGCCCCCTGCTGAAAAAGTTTGCTGACCCCTGAGATAGTGGTTGCAATATGAGCACTAGCAGCAGGCTTAGCAGTGAGTTTTTAACTGCTGCCAGCCACCTCTGAAGGAGAGATGAAGGAGGCGGCTTGCTATCTCTGATCCTTAGGACTGACTGAAACAGGGGTTTTTCTATATGTCGAGAGGAGTGCTCTTTCACTGAGCTATGTAACAGGCCCTTCTTCCTGTTAACAGCGCTGCTGGAGAAGGGCGATAGCTCAGTGGCAGAGAATCTATCCTGTATGCAGAAGGTCCCTGGTTCAATCCCAGCTGGCATCTCCTGGTAAGGCAAGGAATGCCCCATGCCTGAACCCTCTGAAAACTGCTGTCAGTGTAGACCAGTGTTTCTCGAACTCAGGTCTCCAGCTGTTGTTGGGAGTACAAGTCCCATCATGCCTGGCCACTGGTCCTGCTGTAAGTCCAAATATCTGGAGGGCATCAGATTGAGGAAAGGATGGTCTGCATAATTTGTAGAAAGAGGTGGCACATGGTCATTTTGAAGAGGGTGAAGTTGGTTCCAGGAAAGCTGTGTTCCACCTCTCCTTCCCGGCTTAGGAGCATCTGGTTCTGCTCTTGCTTGGAAGGACACAAGACGAGCGTTCAAAACTGTTCTTCCCCCCTGGTACAGCCCAGAGAAGGAAGACTGTGACTTCCTCCTCTTTAAAAAGAAAAAGGAAACCAAGCACACCCAGAGATTCTTCACCTGGTTACGTCATCTTGGTCAAAGAATGAGAACATAAAATTGACATAACGTACAGATAAATGGGACTCAGGTGCCACTGTGGGTTAAACCACAGAGCCTAGGACTTGCCGATCACAAGGCTGGCAGTTCGAATCCCCGCGACTGGGTGAGCTCCCATTGCTCGGTCCCTGCTCCTGCCAACCTAGCTGTTCGAAAGCACGTTAAAGTGCAAGTAGATAAATAGGTACCGCTCTGGCGGAAAGGTAAACGGCGTTTCCGTGCGCTGCTCTGGTTCGCCAGAAGTGGCTTAGTCATGCTGGCCACATGACCCGGAAGCTGTACGCCGGCTCCCTCGGCCAATAAAGCGAGATGAGCGCCACAACCCCAGAGTCAGCCACGACTGGACCTAATGGTCAGGGGTCCCTTTACCTTTACAAATAAAGGGGGAGTTATGTTGGAAGCATTACAGACTTAAAGTGCACCATCTTCCACCTTGGGTTTTCATTTTTGAAAATTTCAATAAGGTCCAGAAACTTTTAAAACACAGGCCTTTTTAGGCTGGTGAATTTTTACACAGAGCTTCGCCGACTACAAGGAAACTTACCAGCTGACTGTATCCTAAGCCCCCCTCTGGCGGCCGTGGACTCGTCCCACGTTTCACTCGCTGCTGTTCACTTTTTGCTGGCCACGTCGGAAACATGGACGGCTCGATGGGCAGCGGCGTCTCCTGGAAATATTCGTGCTTCAAGCCGTCTTCAGCGGTGATCCTTCTGCCTGGGTAGTACGTCAGGAACCTGAAAAGGGTTAGCACAATGAGCTGATGGGAATGACAAAGAAAATGAATTTCAGAAGGAGAGGTGAGCCAGAGTGGGCAAGTATGAATCGTAGCCACCCTGCAATGCCAAGCTGCCTCTATTTTATCTGGAGGAGAGCTCACCGAAAGCCCTTTTAGAAACAAAACAAAGCGGGGCCCAGAACTTCAAATTCTCATGTCTGATGATTTGCTTGCTGTGCTGGAAAAAAGTAGCAGGCAGCTTCGGGCAGAAAAACGCGGGTGAGCATGAAGTCAGATGCCGCCAAAGAAGATTTTTGTTGCAAATTGTTCACTTAACACAATTTCATACACCACTTCACTCCCCACCGGGAAGAATTGCTATGGCATGGCATCTGGGGTGTGTGTGTGTGTGTGTGGCAATCACAATATGCCTCAAGGTCGGGTGGGTTAGGGTCAGAACCTTACCCAAGCGGCTCAATTTTCCCTGCAACGCTGGGCTGCATCTGCCTCTTGAATGTGGTGCTATTCATAGAGGATAAGGCTATTATCAATGGCTACTAGCCATGATCACTGTGCTCTCTCTGTGCTGCCTATTTATTTATTCATTAACTAGCAGAAAGTATGCAGCATTGCTCAGGAATTCTAATTAACAAAGAAACCCCATTCATTAACGGATATAATGCGATTTGCTGGTCTCCTGCCAAATTTGGTCAAAACCAGTCAGCCCGCCATCTTGATTCAACATGGCACCCAATGGTATCCAAACATAAGATAGATTAAAACCCAACCCTTCATCTCAGGGACCATTGTGTCAAAGCGGGTGGTGGCATCTCTAGAGTTGTCTAAATCAGTGCCGTTTGAAAGGGTTCAGTCCACCATCTTGACTCAGAATGGTGTCCAACAGTATTAGAACAGAGACTGAAACCCACTCCTACATCTTAGGAACCATCACGCCAAACTGGGTGGCCATAACTTCAGGAGTGTCTGAATGCTGAGAACAGACAGACAAACAACTTTCCAAATTATATAGTATATTTCACAGCATGATTGTAATACAGTGGTACCTCGGGTTAAGAACTTAATTCATTCTGGAGATCCGTTCTTAACCTGAAACTGTTCTTAACCTGAGGTACCACTTTAGCTAATGGGGCCTCCCGCTGCCGCCGCACAATTTCTGTTCTCATCCTGAAGCAAAGTTCTTAACCCGAGGTAATATTTCTGGGTTAGCGGAGTCTGTAACCTGAAGCGTCTGTAACCCAAGGTACCACTGTAAAACCTCAAAGCAGTTTACTCTTGGAGGGAGCTGAAAACCAGCTGCTGCGAATTACAAATGGGGAAAGTGGACTGGACGGGCCTGATCCAAAAGGCCTCTTCTAATGTTCTAATTCATGGTTCTCTCCTTGGACAGCTTTAAAAGGGGATTTGATGGAGGACGGCTAGTCATGACGGCTATGCTCTACCTCCTCCTGTACTGGGCTGGCCACTGTGAGAACAGGATGCTGGACTAGATGGGTCTTTGGTCTGATCCAGCAGGGCTCATCTTACGTTTTTGATATTCTTATGGACTTACTTATTCATGAGATCAAATCCCTGGTCTGAGAGGAGTGCCCCAAACCGCTTGCGGAGGTTGTTGTAAGGATATTCCGTGAACGTCATCTTCTTCACTGCCGGCAGCTCGTTATACCCAGGCCAGATTTTCTCACTGGGGGTTCCCAGATCCTTCCAGAAAGAATAATTATGAAAAAACCATGTAAGGAAGCTGGCTTAAAATGGCTCAACCCCCCTTCTCCCCTTCCCCCAGTCAGTATGATACTACTGAGGATCGCCTGTGGACAAAAGTAGTGGAGATCAAGAAAATGGAACAGGGATCATAGACAAAATGAGAACAAAAGTTTTGAAAAACCAGGAAGTATCATCCCATTTGGGCGATATATTGTTAGGAGCTTTTGTGGCTTTTGGTATGCATCTGTTGCTAGTGACTTGGGCTTCTGTTACTGAAAATCCAATCTGACCTCAGCCCCTACCTTAAAACATACAACCAGTCCAGAGGAAGGCATGGTCTGTCAGCTTCTTCTTCCTCCTCCTCCTCTGAGTCAGTATGGCCTTTATAGAACTCAGCAGGATGGAGGGTGAGGACAAAACTCAACTGAGTTGTCATTGGCTCCAGCCCTACAATACTGTTAGGGCTCCTTGCCTTACACCCTAAAAGTATCTACCATGGGGTACCAAAAGCCACCGCTCAGCTAGTAAAAAAATTAAGACTCACTGCATTTCTTTGTGGGTTGGGGAAATATAGTGGTACCTCGGGTTAAGAACTTAATTTGTTCCGGAGGTCCGTTCTTAACCTGAAACTGTTCTTAACCTGAGGCACCACTTTAGCTAATGGGGCCTCCCGCTGCGCTGCCAGAGCATGATTTCTGTTCTCATCCTGAAGCAAAGTTCTTAACCCGAGGTAGTATTTCTGGGTTAGCGGAGTCTGTAAGATGAAGCGTCTGTAACCCGAGGTACCACTGTAGTTTCCTTCTTCTGCAGTTAGTACATGAACAAAGGGGGGGCCCACTAGAAGGGTTTGCTCGCCCACAAGGAATTTCTAGTTGCCTACAGCTCCCTAGTGAGTCACTAAATGCATGTCTGTGCCATCCAGACCATGTCAGGTGGAGAGCATGACACCGAAAGCCTGCCAAACTAGTTGCTTATCAACAAAGGAAGCACACTGGATCGAAAAGCAAGCATCTTATTTTTCGACCCACTAGGGGCCAGAATATCATCAAGTGAAAAACAGGGAATTAACAACATCTCTTTAGGGGGCCTTTGCAGCAGAAAAGAGAAAGCTAGCACCTATTTTGTTTTGTTTGGCATTACGCAAATATATGATGAGTGGCAGTGTGTGTGTTTGTGCGACGGTTTAAGGGCATACCTTGAAAACTTTGTTAATTTGGTCAATATCCGACTTCCCTGGAAACAGCGGCTTCTGGGTTAACAGCTCTCCGAATATGCAACCCACGGACCACATGTCGACGGCTGTGGAATATTCCTGGAAGGCAGGACAATAAGAAATTAAGTTAGTTGCTTAATTTTGTGGGCCACCAAGCATGGCTGCCTTGGTCAAGGCAGGTCAGTATGGTGTGGCATGCAGACATGTGAAGATTTCTGGAACAAGGAAGGGGTTTTTGTTTTCGTTTTGCAACATGGGGAGCGAAGAGTCCACAGCAACAATTCCGAAACCGTGCTGCTGAGTGGGTGAGGTTGAAAAGGTAAGTCACGATGGCAGGTTATCATTTGGCACTTGAGTCAAGCAGCGTCCATTTTCTCCACTTATTCCCCCCCCCCACTGCACCCCAATATATGGGTGGGATCATCATCTTGAGGGAAGGGAGATGCAAACGTCCCAGATTTGTACTTTGTTTTAAAACACAGGGAAAAGATGGCCAAGGGTGAATATTATAGAGGTTTATAAAACTTTGAGGTCACTCAACTTAATAAGGAAAACCAGCCAAGCGAGTGCCACTCGTCAGCTGCACAGTACATTCAACCACGATAAATGTTAAAATGGGAGTGATGAAAAATAGCTGCCTTTGGAAACTCCCAGGCAGGAAAGGCTATCAGTCACAAACCTTGGCTCCAAGTAGCAGCTCAGGCGCCCTGTACCACAATGTCACGACGACGGGGGTATACGGCTTCAGAGGAGATCCGTACTCTCGGGCCAGCCCAAAGTCTCCAACCTGGTGAGAAAGAAATGGAATAGTGTAAGAACTGCCTGGACAAATGGGACCACAAGCTAAATTCTACACCGGTATATGGTTTTTGGCAGCAGTCAGCTCCATGCCCCTAGAAAGCCATGAGCTTTTTGTATCACTGTCCTGGCTTCTGTTTGAGTAAGTCGCTCGTTTCTAAGCCTTTAAAGCCCTCAAACTGTCTGAGAACAGGATCTGATAAAGATCGCATCCCAGCAAGTCCACTCACTCTGTCTGGTAATAGAGAGGTGGGCTTTTACATTGGTGGAGCCAGTATTGTGAAATACTCTTTCTGCTGAAATATCAGAGGCCCCTATTTTGCCAGCTCTTTGAAGGTGAGGGTTGTTCAAGTAGAGGCTGGACAACCTATTGCCAGGGATGCTGTAGCGGCAAGATACCTATTAGGAGCAGGGAGTGTGCTGGATAAACCTCTAAATACCCTATCAACTCTAAAATTCTGCAGCGTCACCAAATGAAGCCAGACCCCACTGGCGGTGGTTGGGTTCTCTCGCAGCTTTGGACAATCACCGTGAATGTTTTATAGAAAGGAAGGGCATACAGCTTAATCAATAAATGCAATAAATAACATATGATTTTACGTTGCATTTGGAAAAACAACAACAATCCTGGATGGGTCAAAATGTACTCTGCAGAGAGCCTGCCATGAACACATCTAACTGCTTGCAACAGCTTCAAAAAGTTGGCTCTTACTTTTAAGATGCCAGCGTGGCTCAGTAGCAGGTTGGAGGTTTTCAAGTCTCGATGAAGAATCCAGTTATCGTGAAGATGCTTGACCCCTCGCAACAGTTGAATCATCAAGGTTTTCACTTCCCCTGAAATAAACAACAGCAGAGTTCCTAAGAGGGTGGCGAAAGAAATCAAGACCCACCCATGCCTTTGTCACCCTGCTAAGCTTAAGTTTATTTCAAGTCTGTTTAGAATTCGAGAAACGCCACAAACCTGGCAAGAATGGCTGTTTCATAGTTTCCATGAGGCTCTTGAGATCGTGCTCCACATAATTCATTACAATATATATCTTGTCCATGTTGCTGCCGACAACAATTTCCTAGAAACAGAAATGAGACGCACCAGTGATCCTAAAGGCCACAGATACCACTGGATGACTGCAGGGTTTAATTCATGATTTCCTTCCTTCATTCTTTGCACTTACTTACATCTCACTCAAGTGTATGGGATTCCTTGCAGACTATGACTACCAGCCAAGCCGAGACATAACCAGATACTTGGGAAGATCTGGGGTATCAGCACACAGATACAAATTAACATATGCTAACATGTAATATGTTAACAGGTGTGGACTCTTTTTAATCAAAATGTCACTGGAGACCAGGCAACTAGTTTCCCTGAATAAATTTGCTCCTCACCCCAGATCACTCCAAATTACTCCCAAATTTCCCAATGTATCCTGCTCCAAATAAACCCAGTTCAGTTTCTCCCATTCAATAGCCTTTGAATGACCTCTAGATAGGGTCACTTTGAAATAATATTTCTCCAAATCCCTCCCCTAGCCAGTAGCCTGGGATACACACTCCAATTTACTTATCTCCTGAATTCATTACCTACCCAGAAACACTTAGGAGAGGAAGCGGGACCATGCTTTAAATGCCCTAGCGATGCCTCTGCAGGCAAGTGCTTAAACACAGTTAGATAGGGATAGGCTAGATAGAAATGTTTTTCTTCCTTTCTAGAACTTATCCAGTGAAGCTGAATGTTGGAAGATTCAGCACAGATAAAAGAAAGTACTTCTTCACACGGCGCCTAGTAAATACTATGGTATTCACTGCCGCAGGAGGCAGGGCCACCAACTCGGATGGCTTTAAACTATTATTAGACACATTCATGGAGGAGAGGGCTAAAAATGGCTACTAGCCATATTGGCTTATGCTCTGCTTTCATGGCTGGAGGCAGTAATATTTCTGAATACCAGGTTGCTGGAAGCCACAGGAAGCGGGAAAGTGCTCACGTGCTCAGACCCTGCTTTTCTTTCAGGTCTCAAAAACAAATCAGCCATGTATCCCAGCTATGTAGTGCTAAACTAAGAACATAAGAAGCACCTTGCTGGCTTACGCCAATGGACCATCTATCCAGCCTCTGCTTGGAAGCTGTACTAGAGGTGCCTGGGGCCTGATCCACCACCCTCTTCTTGTGTTTTCATAAAAGGCAATGTCCCCTTGCCTTGTGGGTGGAGGGGAAAGAGGCTTAAGTGATACGGAGCTACTTATATAGGCTTCCACACAAGGATGGTATGTATGCTGCAGCTCTGTTGGAACAAGGGGGACGCCACAGAATATAACCCTGGACAATTACAAGGCGCCCAGTTAACACGTCAACAGGCGATCAAGTGCTGGTGGCCTTACCCTGACAGTGACGATATTTGGGTGCTGGGCTTTCAAGATGGTGTTGATCTCCCTTAGAGAAGTAATGGGGAAACCTTCTTTCTCCTTCTCCATCTTCAGCCGCTTCAGCGCCACAATCTCATCTGGAAAGTATTTATTAGTAGTAGTAGTATTATTATTAACTTACCTACTTATTTCGATCATTTATGCACCGCTTCGTTACTATAGTCTCTAAGCAGTGCCATTGCTGAAGAAACAACAAACCTGTTTTTTTGTCTTTCGCTCTGTACACCACTCCGTACGTTCCCTCCTCGATTCGGTTTAGACACTGAAATTCCTCAACGCTACGACAGCCCTAGAGAGAGAATAAAAGTTGCATATGTACACAATTTCTCTTAATTTTCAAATTACTCTGCTTCTAGAAGTCAGGTGGAGGGGCAAGGAATTACGCAGGGCCACAAGACAATCCCTCTTAGGCCCTGTGATTCCAATCCTATTTTTCACATTCATAGGGACTAGAAACTTTAAAAAAGAAAGAAAGAAAGAAGAAAGAAATGGGGGTGGGGAGAGAGCCAATTCCAGCTCTATTCAAAGCACAGTGTAAGAGCCAGGGCCATCTATCATACAACTATCCTGAGTGGAGCTGTGCTGATCTCTGGTTTGAGCTGGAATCTGATTTTTTTAAAAAACCCAACTCCAAGGAAATAAGACACTAGAAATAATATTTGATAGCAGGAGTATGCAGGAGCTTGAGAAAGATTCATAATTGAAACAAGCTAGTTACATGTGATCCATAGTCGCAGGATGGGGTGGGTGGGTTTTTTTGGTCATGTGGGATTTTCTCATGTTAATTTGTATTATTATAATATAGAAACTATAAGGATTTGTTTGGGTCTCTATATATTTGTGGTGTGGAGTATTGTTTTGAGGCTCTCGCAGACCCAGTTTGCATCCAATGCCAAGCCAAACCATGGTTTAGTGTCAATGAGAAAGTATGCAGATACACTTAGCAAAAAATGTGAGTGCTGTTCTCCTCCCCTCTGGTCCTGCTGCTGCTGCTGCACTACCCAGAGCAAAGCCATGGTTTTGCTTAGGGTCACATCTGAACCAGACTTACAGTGGTACCTCGGGTTACATACTGTCAGAGCTGCCCTAGGTCCCAGCTCACAAAGGACCAACGCCACTTCGTTGTTATATACAAAAGTCTTTATTGAAGTTCAGTTTGTCTTTCATATCAGCAGCGTGCAGCTCTACGTCTGAAACTCTAGACCGCCGAAGCTCCGTCTGAGTCCCCTCCCCGCTGACACCAGTTTAAGATCCTAGCCTTGCCCCACCTCTTCCTCTGCTCTTTCCTCCTCTGGGTCCTCTTGTCCGCTGGGGCTTCGCCCTTCCTAGACTCTTCTGACGCCGAGTCCCCTGATTCGTCTCCCTGCCTCCGGCGGGCTTTAGGACCTGGTTCCCACTCCGGGCTTCCTGCTGTCCCGCGCGCCTGTACATTTGAACTTGGCGTGCGCGCCCAGCCACCAACCTTCCTCCGGACCGTTACACTGCTCTGGTCACTGCTTCCCCCTTCGGGGAGGCTAGCTGGACTTGACCTCCCCTCCATTCCCCCACTCTCCGATGGAAGCATGGTCAGTCTCGATTCATATTCTCTCCCTGCTGGGGGCGACGCTGGCTCTGACACCTGGGACCCTTCCCCCCCACTACGCTCTGTTGGGGAAGCTGGTCCTGATCTCCAGCTGCTGCTTTGGGAGTCCCCGCTGGCCCCCCTTGCTCTAACCATCGGCGCCTCCTTCTGGGAATCCTCTGATTCACTGGAGAGGCTCATGGAATCTCTCAGGTCACTGCTATATCCCCCTACGCTGCTCTCCGATTCTTCCCCTTCGCTCTCCATTTCCTCTCTCCCCTGTGCCTCTGTTCCTGAGGCCCTGACACATACGCTTCAGGTTACAGACTCCGCTAACCCAGAAATAGTACCTCGGGTTAAGAACTTTGCTCCAGGATAAGAACAGAAATTGTGGTCCGGCGGCGCGGCGGCAGTGGGAGGCCCCATTAGCTAAAGTGGTGCTTCAGGTTAAGAACATTTTCAAGTTAAGAACGGACCTCCAGAACAAATTAAGTACGTAACCAGAGGTACCACTGTATACTGCTTCTTTCCCAGACAAACAACACGCAGCAAACCAAGAACAAACCTTGCCTATGGCTTGTCTGGGGCAAGAGAAACCATGAGCCCAGGTTTGGAAGTAATGTTAAGAAGAACCATGGCTTAGACCTGGGTAGCACAGTGGCAGCAGGGGTTGGGAAGGAGCGGAATGACTGCATTTTTCGATTCCAGCCAGCACGCCAGACCCTTAGATCGCCCAATCCCAGTGGGCCATTGTGACAGTTGGGCACATGGAGTCTCTGTTCATTCGGAGGTCAGCAAAAGACACCACTGGCTTGGCCTGGCCCCTCCCCAGGAAGGCCAGAGATCTATGACAGCCTCCTAACCTGAAGGGCGGGTAGATACTTGGGCAACTCTTGCTTCAGCTCCACAGGTGATGACACAGGTGAGTCAGGAAGGTAATCGCCCTCCGTCATCGTGTTGGATTGCGGGGTCCCCTCGCCAGCGTCTTCTTCCTCTCCTTCGCTCCCCACGGAATCCCGGTCAAACCTTGACTCTGCAACTTCAAACATAAGAATCAAATCGTGGCAGGAAGCGGCTGTTGGGGGATCCTCTCCCCCCTGAAGTTCAAAAGGAGAGTGTGAAGGAAACGTCCTGCTCTTGCCTCCAGCTCTCTGAGACAAACTGCCTCTGAGTGTGGAGCAGTGTTTCTCAACCTGTGAGTTCCGAGATATTGCTGGACTACAACTTCCATCATTCCTAGCCAGCATGGCCAGTGGTCAGGGATGATGGGAGTTGTAGTCCAACAACACCTGGGGACCCACAAGTTGAGAACTACTGGTGTGGAGGCTTCATTTCAATATGATGGATTGTATCTGAGTTACAGACCCACTGAAATCAATGAACCTAAGTTACTCATTGCAAGTAGAACTAAGACTAGTCACGGTTCCCATGGCTATTCAATAGATCTATCCTTCCTGAATCCACCTGTTAACCATGTCTTGCGGCAGCAAGGTCCACAAGTCAAATTATATACTGTGTAAAGCTTCTCCCCTTTTGCCCTTCAAGAACCTGTAGCCAAATCAGGCCAGGATCTATGTTCAGCGGCTGCCAAATATTTGTATCTGTCAGGGAGGAGGAAGCTCCAGTTCAGGAGTGCAGAACTATTTTTTCAGCCTGAAACCCGAGTTAAATAAAAAATGGGCAGAGCAACAGTTGTGACTCTTGCCTTTGTACAGTACGCTACATTGGAATCATAGAACTGTAGGGCTGGAAGGGAGCCCAAGGATCACCTAGTCCAAAACCCCTGGAATGCAAGAATCACAGATACATTCAAGTCATGCAAAAGCCAGAGATTTCTGTACCCACGCAAGTAAGACACCTCACAGTACACATTCAAAAGCAACTTAATTTAACAGGAAACTAAAAGATTACCTTAAAGATTACAAAATGAAACACCAGAAAGGAGGCCAGCTGCAGAATGCACATTTAATGCAGCAAAGTTAATTTTAAAAAGGTGTTGTGTGGGGAAGGGTGCGATCTGGCAAGAGTCTCAAGGGACAGAGAGGACTGGGGGCCGCATTTGAGGTTCCCTATACTTGCTTTAGACTGCAAACACGAGAACCAGCCTGGGGTGGGTGGGGGGAACCCTTAGTACGCAAACCGTATTTTTAGGAGGTGACTCCAAACCATCAGAGGATCACCAAGGTCATGCAACAAGCACAAGGAGAGAGAGAGATTACATAAAGCCACATTTCGCCATTTGTCGTCTTACCCACTGGGAGGTGGTCTCCGTTCTCCCGCTCTTCTTCTTCGCTCATTTCGTCTTCGCTCACCTCTTCTGCAAGGCAAAAAAGGGGAAAGAATGAGACAGGCTAGGAAGAAAATTGAACTTGATTGCTTTCATACCTCTGCGGGCAGGGGATGGCGCCATCTTGCTGGTCCTTTAATCACTGTATGGCGCTCTGTAACTTTTAGGCACTTTTAAGAGCTGGTGGCAGCATCAGCCTATAAAACCCTTAGCAACTTTAGACCTGACTTATCTCAAGGACCAGAGGGGATGTGGATGGCGCTGCGGGTTAAACCACAGAGCCTAGGACTTGCCGATCAGAAGGTCAGCAGTTCGAATCCCCGCAATGGGGTGGGCTCCCGTTGCTCGGTCCCTGCTCCTGCCAACCTAGCAGTTCGAAAGCACGTCAAAGTGCAAGTAGATAAATAGGTACCACTCCGGCGGGAAGGTAAACGGTGTTTCCGAGCGCTGCTCTGGTTTGCCAGAAGCGGCTCAGTCATGCTGGCCACATGACCCGGAAGCTGTACACCGGCTCCCTTGGCCAATAAAGTGAGATGAGCGCTGCAACCCCAGAGTCGGTCACAACTGGACCTAATGGTCAGGGATCCCTTTAACTTTACCTATCTCAAGGACCATAGTCTTCTATAAGTTTCCTTTGAAGCTCAGCTCTAGATCCTGCAACCTCTAGAGCAGAGGCTGATGCCAAGTTCAATTAAGGACGTTTCTGCTGTGGCTCTTTATGTTTTCACACAGTGAACATTCCCAGCCCTGCCTAGGGATGCCAGGGATTGAACCTGGGGACTTACGCATGCAGAGAAGATGCTCTGTCGCTGAACTATGGCCTTCTTCTGGTCGCAATGGTTAAAAAGAAATCACACTACTAAAATGGGACCGTGGCTGAGTGATACAGCAGCAGTACAGCATGGAAAAGGTCCCAGATTCAAACAATGGCATCTCTAGGTAGGGCTGCAAAAGACTGGTTTCATGAGTGGGCAATGTTTTTAGACCCATGGGCAGAACTGGGTCTTTGAGTCAGTGCTGTGGGTGCCACTGTTAGGATTTTTATCAATCTGAGCTGCTCCAGCTGTACCAGTGAGTGGTAATAAGATTGTATACATCATGGGAGTGTCTGAGAGAGCGTGAGAAAGGAAGTCTGTATTATCGCTTCCTGAGTACTTTTGGAAGTTAGCTTCACTTCTGAGCATGTTGCAGTTTCTGTACTGGTGTTCAGAGAGCACAGACGTACTGACGGAGTCTCTGTATATAGACTGTAAATAAAGTAGTTTCAGAACTACGATTGAGTCTTTCTTCTGCTATGATATGCCAGAAGACTGGCGTGCTCTTTTCAGGAGAGGAGGGTCGCCTATTACTGGTCTCTCTGGACTGAGGGAGATTTACAGCCAGGGAGAACTACCAGAGAGACAGCCCGAAAACTTGGGAAGTTGGCAGCCATTCCCGGGCATTTTTCCAAGAGCCACCCCCTCTGCTCAGCTGCCCCAACCCTGAGAGGCAGAAAGTGTGTGCATCCGCATGTGCGCACTTCACTCTTCCAAAGAGACCACAGTAGAAACACGAATGCTGCTGTGTGTTTGTGTGTGCGTGAGAGACCGACACTTACCAGCTGACTGCTCTGTCACTTCTTCAGAGTTGCTTCCTGTCTCCTCCTCCTCCTCTTCCTCCTCCTCTTCCTCTTCTTCTGACTCTTCGCTGCTGGACTCCTCCTCCTCCTCTTCTTCCTCCTCCTCCTCCTCTTCCTCCTCTGAACCGGATCCAGATTCCCCTGAAGAAAGCAAACACAAAGATGAAAAAATGCAAAAAAACCCAACCTCAAACTGACCTCAACTCTCAAGCTAACTGCTATTGGCTCATTAAAGAACCCCTAAATTTACACCCCAGCGATTACCTGAGGATGTTTCTGCAGAGCTGGTTTTTCTTTCGCTGTCACTGATGTCCTGTAGATCCGAAAGGGGGTCTCTCTCTTCTGGCTTTTCTTCTTTCACTGTTTTTTATTTTTAATTCAAAAAATTGGGAACAGGGTTGAGAAATCCCAATTCTCAAAAGTACTAAGGGATTCTACTTGTACAATCTTGCAGTTTTTTTCCCTGCCTTAAAAATCTAAAGCAGGGGTGAGGAACCCCATGACCATCCAAAAGCCGTTGGACTCCAATTCCCATCAGCCCCAGCAACAAACAAAGGGCCAACATCTCCCCTCCCTCTGCCTGGTCTGAAGAATGCAAGGAAAATGTCTGCCACCAAGTGGGCCAACCAAGTCAACATGCACAGAGTTGCCCTGGAAGGATGATCTATCTATCTATCTATCTATCTATCTATCTATCTATCTATCTATCTATCTATCTATCTACAATGGTACCTCAGGTTACATACACTTCAGGTTACAGACTCCACTAACCCAGAAATATTACCTGGGGTCAAGAACTTTGCTTCAGGATGAGAACAGAAATCGTGGGGCGTCAGCAGGAGGCCCCATTAGCTAAAGTGGTGCTTCGGGTTAAGAACAGTTTCAGGTTAAGAATGGACCTCCGGAACGAATTACGTACTTAACCCGAGGTACCACTCTATCTATCTATCTATCTATCTATCTATCTATCTATCTATCTTTAATGCAGTATTTCAGTTTAACTTTAAGCCACACGAAAACACTTGGAAATAATTTTAACATGGCATCCTTGTGTTTTGTTTACTAAATAAAAGCCAAGTAAACTGAATCACTGAGCTCAAATGATATACATGGAGTGGAAACTTCCCTACGGTCCCCAGGTTGTAGAACTCCCTCCCCACAGAGGTGTGTTTGGCCCCTTCAATATGCAGCTTCCAGAGGATGCTCAGCACTCAACTCTTTACCCTGGCTTTGGACACCTGAGGTGCATGTTCTTAGAATCCACCTTATTTTTATGATTGTAATTTTTTTTTTTTTTTTGGAAAACAAAAACATTTTGAATGTTGTGCTTTAATTCTTGTAACCCACCCTGGGACTTTAGGTTGAAGGGTGGATAATAAATAAGTAGAAATAATTTTAAAATGCCGTATACTTTCGGCTAGCCCGATGGATTCCTCCCTGGCGCAAGGAAGACACATTTATGCCTTTTAAAAGTTACCTGGCTTTCGGATTTCTCCTTGTTCCAGCTTTTCTCTCTGTTGTCGTAGCGGGCTGCGGCTCCAGATCCTTACTTTCTCGTTGTAGTCTTCTCTCACCGTCCTGTGGTGTGCTGAAACTGGTCAACACAAGGGAAAAAAAATCTGTTTGTGAGTCCTGGACTTAAATCTCCATTCTTACGCTATGGCAATTTGCTTCACGCAAACTTTGCAGCTCTAGCAAAATGAGAATTGCTTCCCTGCCTATCAGTAGTACACTGGCACATTCGAATAAGAAGCAACGTTTAATTACGGTTCAACCTTCCTTAAGTTTGAAAATGCACCTCAGTGATGGGCTATTAGGGTCAGACAGACATGGCTTTAAAATCAATCAGAAGACTCTTACGACGACTCCAATAAAACATAAAAAATAGGTACCAAGAATCAATTATTTATGATAGCAGGGAACAACTATTTCAGAAATCTATATACGACTTGATGTGGGGAGGGGGACACCAGGAAATAGCTAGACATGGAAGGTATCCAGAGTCTACACAAGGATGAACTCTGGCTAAGTGGCAGAATATTTGCTTTGCACGCAGAAGGTCCCAGGTTCAATCCTTGGCATCTCCAGGTAGAGATGGACAGAAATCCTGGCGCTGCTGCCAGTTACGGTAGACAATACTAAGGTAGATGAACCAAAGTTCTAACTCAGTGTAAGACAGCTACCTAGATAACCTCCTTGCTAACAAATCTGGGTGAAACAAGTTAAGATCAGAAGGTGCAACCAAAGGTCAGGACTTCACCTGTTTTGAGTGCAGAAGGTGCCATAATAATAATAATAATAATAATTTATTATTTATACCCCGCCCATCTGGCTGGGCTTCCCCAGCCACTCTGGGCGGCTTCCAAAAGAATATTAAAATACTATAATACATCAAACATTAAAAGCTTCCCGAAACAGGGCTGCCTTCAGATGTCTTCTAAAAGCCTGGTAGTTGTTGTTCTCTTTGACATCTGGTGGGAGGGCGTTCCACAGGGCGGGCGCCACTACCGAGAAGGCCCTCTGCCTGGTTCCCTGTAACTTGGCTTCTCGAACTGAGGGAACCGCCAGAAGGCCCTCGGTGCTGGACCTCAGTGTCCGGGTAGAACGATGGGGGTGGAGACGCTCCTTCAGATATACTGGACAAAGGCCATTTAGGGCTTTAAAGGTCAGCACCAACACTTTGAATTGTGCTCGGAAACGTACTGGGAGCCAATGTAGGTCTTTCAAGACCGGTGTTATGTGGTCTCTGCGGCCGCTCCCAGTCACCAGTCTAGCTGCCGCGTTCTGGATTAGTTGTAGTTTCCGGGTCACCTTCAAAGGTAGCCCCACATAGAGCGCATTGCAGTAATCCAAGCGGGAGATAACCAGAGCATGCACCACTCTGGCGAGGCAGTCCGCAGGCAGATAGGGTCTCAGCCTGCGTACCAGATGGAGCTGGTAAACAGCTGCCCTGGATACAGATTTGACCTGTGCCTCCATGGACAGCTGTGAGTCCAAAATGACTCCCAGGCTGCGCACCTGGTCCTTCAGGGGCACAGTTACCCCATTCAGGACCAGGGAATCCTCCACACCTGCCCGCCTCCTGTCCCCCAGAAACAGTACTTCTGTCTTGTCAGGATTCAACCTCAATCTGTTAGCCGCCATCCAACCTCCAACCGCCTCCAGGCACTCACACAGGACCTTCACTGCCTTCACTGGTTCTGATTTGAAAGAGAGGTAGAGCTGGGTATCATCCGCATACTGATGAACACCCAGCCCAAATCCCCTGATGATCTCTCCCAGTGGCTTCATGTAGATGTTGAAAAGCATGGGGGAGAGGACAGAACCCTGAGGCACCCCACAAGTGAGGGCCCAGGGGTCTGAACACTCATCCCCCACCACCACTTTCTGAACACGGCCCAGGAGGAAGGAGCGGAACCACTGTATAACAGTGCCCCCAGCTCCCAGCCCCTCAAGACGGTCCAGAAGGATGTTATGGTCGATGGTATCAAACGCCGCTGAGAGTTCCAGCAGAACTAGGAAACAGCTCTCACCTTTGTCCCTAGCTCGCCGGAGATCATCAACCAGTGCGACCAAGGCAGTTTCAGTTCCATGATGAGGCCTGAATCCCGACTGGAAGGGATCCAAATGGTCAAACCCCACCACCTCCAGGTTAGGGGTGGGACAGAGGCCCTCTCTGAAATTCTGGAGAGCCACTGCCAGTCAGTGCAGACAATACTGAGCTAGATGGACTAATGATCTGAGTCAGTATAAGCCAGCTTCCTATGTGGAACTCACAATATCATGTTGCAAATGTAGAATGGTGCTGTTCAGCATTTCAGCCACTCCATTTCATCTCACATACCGTTTTCCACTCCCGGTCAGTCAGCATTCCATGCCCACCAAGCATGCTCAGTTCTCATTGTCCAAACTGCAGCTCGCTCCCCCCCCCATGAAACAGCTCTCCTAGGCTACCTTCAGCCCATGATGCTGCTTGCTCATTCACCTGCCCGCTATTCTGTTGTCACGCTATTGACATAGCCTACTGGTGGCTATGATGACAGCATGATGACAGACTTACGTTTTTATACATATAAGAAGATATATCCACTTGCAAACCTTGGGGTTCTCCCTAGCCTGCAGACGCCTCCCTCTCCTGCACAGACAGCACCATTTTTGCTACATAATCAGTGGCACTGACAACCTGTACTTGGGAAACAAGAGAGGATAGTGACTTCCTGGGGACCTATGAGGTCTCACAAATCACAGGTCTCTTACCCCTTTGCCTGTTTCCCTCAAACTCAGTATTTCCAGAAGATTAAAAAGGTGGTGGTGGGACAAAGACTTGTATGTCACAGTTGGAAGGATAAACATTCACCATACATTACTCAACAGTCTGGAGATCTTACTTACCTATCTCCATTTTAATGTATACAATCATCAATCCTGTTTGGATATCTGTTTCAACATCCAGACTCATTGCATTTATATATGTGGTTTTTTAAGTAGGATTGATGCATGATTATTAATGCGACCTGACATTTCTTTCCCTTTTCTTTCAGATATATTTGCAATAAAATATATACACAGACAGATAAGCACACACACACACACACACACACACACACACACACACACACTACTGGCCCCGTACTCAAAGTTTCCCAGGATTCTAAAGAACAAAAAAAAAACACCCCATGGTAGTTTTCAAATCAGTGGTTAAAAGTAAAAATGTTAGGGTCCATTTAGACCCCAATACCTCAGTTTCCCCATGTGTCACACCCAAAATCACAGCAGGAGCTAGCACTGAGACACAGCAACAATACACCAGCTAACTTTAAGAGACTATGTGGAACAGGAAATGACATTGGGGGTGGGGTGGGATGGGAGAGTTTTACATATTTTGAATACCCATTTGGAAATTTAAATGTGGAGGATTTAAAAAAAATACAAATTATCGTATGCTACAGCAGCAGCAAGAATTCTCATCGCAAAGCATTTGAAGACACAAGACCTACCCACCTTGGAAGAATGCAACTAATAGACTATATGGAGATGGCGGAGATGACTGGCAGAATCCGAGACCAGGGAGAAGAGTTGGTGGAAATTTAAAACTTATTTGCAGAAATATTGTACAATTTTTGAATGCTGATGACATTGAAATGAATTGAAGGGGTTCTAGCAACAAGGTAAAATGTAAGATGGGATTAATAATAGATAAACTAATAGGACATGAATTTGCTGAACCAGTTTTTAAAAGGGATACAAAAATGGGAGACGTGAGGAAGTCAGGAAAATAAGTTAACTAAAGATGAGACATTAAGAAAGAGGGAATTTTTGTTTTCTTTTATATGTGTTTTTTCTTTTTCTTTCTTTGTGTTTAATGTCTGTATTTTTGTATTTTGTAATTTTGTATCTTTTTCGTTTTTGTATTTTTCTAAACTTTTCTATTGATAAAACCTAATAAAATATTATTAAAAAAATAAAAATAAAAAAAATACAAATTATCCTGGAGGGTAGAGAAGGGAGGACTTAATGCAATCCAAACACTCTATTCCAACCCCCAGTTTTAGCTAATCACTCCCCATCCCCAAGCTTTCTACAACATAAAGAGAGTACTGGGGGGCTAACGAAAAAGGTTAAGCATGCCCTGTAGTTTGAGCACCAGGAAGAGGAACCTCCACCACCGCAAACCTTCTGCTTATTGTAAGACCACTGCATAACTAGCAAAGGAGCAGCCATGCTTCAGGGTTATTTTGCTCTCCTGCTTCTGATAACCACAGGAGCGTCTACAGAGCACAGCGCTTCTGCATCCAACCACAGTGAAGCTGTTTTTGGCAATGCCTTGAGCTCCCATGTTCTGCCCACACACTTCCGAGCCTATCTTGGCAGCAGCAAAGGCTATAAACTCTTTTTCTCTTTTAAAACGAGAAAAGTGGAGATTCCTGGAAAGCGGCAATTCGGCAGCCAGAACCAAAGCCCATGCCCTTCTGGCTCTTCTGTGCCCTGAGACAAAAACACAACGTTGTGCTAGAGCACATGCTGTGCTTACAGAAGGTCCCAGGTCCAACCCCTGGTTTCTGCAGGCAAGGCTGGAAAAAAGGACTTGCGTCTGAAACCCTGCAGACCCCTGCAAGCCAGTGCAGAAACCACTGAGTTAGATGCACTCAGTACAAGGAAGCTTACTATGCTCCTATTTAAATTGGCTCTTTATTCACAAACATGAGGACTGGAACCCTGCTTTTATTTTTAGGGGAAACATTGTAGCTCGGTGGCAGAGCAGTTTCAACACCCCAGCATCTCCAGGTAGGGCTGGGAGAGATTCATACCTGAAACCCTGGAGAGCTACTGCCAGTCAGTGTAGACCACTGTGCTGGTCTCCAGCTGTTTTGGGACTACAATTCCCATCATTCCTGACCACTGGTCCTGCTGGATAGGGAGGATGCGAGTTGGAGTCCAAAAACAACTGGAGACCAAAGTTTGGGAAACAGTGGTGTAGATAATACTGAGCAAGCTGGACCAATGGTGTGACTCAGGAGAACACAGCTTCCTATGTTCCTAGGTCTTAGGAGAAGGGATGCTGTTCAGCGGCAGAGCATCCGTTTTGCTTTAGAAGGTCCTGGGTTTGATTCCCCCATCGTGTCCAGGTGGAGTTTCCTGGAACCCCGGAAAGCTGATGCCAATGGAAAGTCAATTAAGAGGCAGTAATGAGCTTGATGTCCCAAGAATCTGATGCGGCGTAAGACAGCCTCCTTTGCCTGAGATCCAGGAGCACATCTGTGTCAAAGGTTTTCACGGTATAAACGTCATAGACGAAATAAACACACGATCCGTACCCGCAAGGAAATAAGGCTTCCCTCGCCCCGTTCCGCCCCCACCTCTGAGCTACTTACTCTCTCGTCTGGCCTCCCGTTCTTTACGCCTCTCCTCCGCTCGCCTCTCCCGTTCCTTGATCTCCCGCTGCTCTTTCTGCTGCTCTCTCATTTTCCTCTCTCGCTCCCTCTTCCGCTCAAGCTGCTCCAGACGGTCCCTACGAAGGGTTTCATCAGGCGCCCGTGTTATTTTATCGAATTGGTTTTTGTTTGTTTTAATTAACAATTTTGAATTATATGGTCTCTTTCGCTGCATTCCCTCTAGAAAGATTAGCAATATTTATTTTAAGAGCGTAGCTTCTGGCATTTGCACAAAGGCCGAATCTCCCTTATCAAGAGAGGTTTTGCTTAGCCAAGTCAGCACCAACACAAATCAGGATGTTAAGATATTTATTGACTGCCCACCCACCTACCCTGCTTTGGACCCTCCTCAAATTCGAAAGAGAGACCCCTCTTGGGAGGACAGTGACTACCAACATCCCCTCTGGCTCATGTTTCTGGCAACAGTATCACGGACGTAGTACAACTGCAGCGGGGAACCTTTCTCAGTCTGAGGGCCGCATTTCATTCTCGGCAACATTCTGGGGGCCACATGCCTGTGGCGGGTGGAGCCAGAGGCAAAAGTGGGCAGAGCGATAGGTGTGAATTTCACCTTCCTTCAGCAAGCGAGTTTCTACATTACACTCTTTATCCTTGTGTTCCAGGAAAGCCAGAGGCATTATCAGAATTCAACCAAAACCAAACACTTAAGGAGAGGCGGTGGCCTGGGGAAGAGTCCCGAGGGGAAGATAAGAGAGGTCAGATGTTCTCCATCCCTGTAACACACAGCTGAATCCAATATTAGCCCTACTCAGAGCAGATGCACTGAAATTAAGGGGCCCAAGTCAGCCACATGGACTGATTTCAAAGGATCTGCTTGGACCAGGGCGGACCTTGGATACAGCCCACAATTCCTTAACCATGCGCTTGATCTAGTGCCCAAATGTTCTCTCTTAAGGGGAAGGAATTGTAACATTGCTTTATGGGCTAGTAGGAGATCTGAGGCCTCCACGTTGGAGAATTTTGTAGGGGAGGGATCACAGACCTTGGTGGCAGAGGACCTGCTTTAGATGAGAGAAGGTCCCCAGTTCAATTCCAGGTATTCCCAGTTAAACAGCAGGTAGCCGCGGATGGGAAGGACCTCTCTTTGTCCAAGATCATGGAGAACATCTGTCAGTTGTAGCAGACCAGGAATGGGGAGGCGCTCCGTCTAGATGCTGCTGGACTCCAACTGACACCTTCCCTGTCCATTGGCCATGCTGGCAGGGCTGATGGGAGTTGGAGTCCAACAGTAGCTGGAGGGACAAAGGTTCCCCACCACCCAAGCAGGCAATATTAGGCAAGGCAGACAAATAGTCTGAACGAGTGCTAAGACAGCTTTTGTGTTCCTGTGTACTTATCTGATGCCCACTGGGGTGAATCAGATATGCAGGATTAAGCTGTGTGAAATGCATGGTCCATTTCTTAAGTTGTAAAATCCCTCATATTAGAGGTAGTTTTCTGAATGTTGGTTCAAATCACTACCGTACATTCCTTACCAAGCTCACATATCAATTGCGTCCATAGGGCTACAGGACTCCTCCATGGGTGGTAGGTGCAGAATGTCTTTCTTTAGCTAGATTTATGCACAAGGAGCAACTCTTAACCCCAGCTCCACCCATCGCTCAACAGGCACACTCTAGTTAGATGCCCAAACCATGGCTTCTGATGCCTGATATAGAAGGCCGAACTTGCGTAACCTCAGCTTATTAGGTCTCTCAATCAATTAAAAGCTATGTTCAGATATCACAAAGAGCTATGATTTGGAGCCTAGCTGTTACCCTCAACATGCCCCCCAACCCTTTCCCCTCCCTGTCACAGCAGCTAAGAGGTTACGAGCTCCCTGCTCTCCTCCCACTATGCAGCTGGGAGGACTCTGTCAGCTTGTGCTTTTGGTTAAGTGCAACTTGCCATGTCACCCACACCAGGAACTGTGGTTTGCATTAAGTATGGCTCCTTTCAACAAGCCAGCTTCAGAAACCATGGTTTGATGGTGGCTTGTTTTTAAACCAACCGCAGTCAATGTCAATCACAGTTCCATGCTCAAATGACAAGACCAACTATGCTGAACTACAAGTGGGTGTGAAAGCTTTCAAACTCATCCTCCCAGCCACAGAGGAGGAGAGAGGGTGTGAGCCCAGGGGGCCGTTAGGCTTTGTCCATGTCCTGCTAAGTCAGGAGTAGCTAACCTGTGGTCCTGCATCTTCTTTTTGATTCATTACAGTAATACAGCAGAGCCAATGCATTCTCAAAAAGTAGAAGTGTCCATTTTGCTCTCAGCCAAACCAATAAGTTTGCTTCCATGGTCTAGTTCAGCTTTTCTGGGGAGCTCTCCATGACCCCAAATCAACAACTGGGAGCTGCATCAAACTTTATTCCACTCCATCTCTAGTTTCTGCAATGTTACCAAGCACTGTCCACCCACTTTTTTAAAAAAACCACTCATCACAGTGATCCTATGTTTGCATTACAAGAAAAAAGGTAGAGTCCCAGGAAACTAAATTCTTAAGTCAACAGCACAGTCTGTAGCTTTTTTTGGAACTGTTGCCTATGCGGCATCATGGAAATAATACCACATTCCAATAGCCCACACCTTTGCTTACACGGTTAAACCAGTTAAGTGCTTGATTTACACTGTTAAGCAAATTGCCACATCTCTGCAGTTCTTGTGATCACGGCCTGCAGACAGCTATTTAGTGGCAGGTGATGTAAGCACAGAATCAAAGGAGAAGATGTACAGCTGTTAGACTAATTGCATAATGTCCCTAAAAAGTTGGTTCTGGGGAGGAAATGCTGGATTTTGGGCTCCGGGGCCAAGGGGGGATTTACCTCTCTCTCCGGGAATGCTCCCTAGCCAATTCCCTCCTTTTCTGCCTCTCCCATTCACGGCGGGCCTTATCCTGCTCTTCACGGTGCCTTTTCCTACGTTCATGCTCGCGCTCCTTCTCTTTCACCCTAGCATGCTTCCCTAATAATAGAGATACAAAAAAAAGGCCAAACTGTTACCCCCCCTCCCAAACAGCATTCGGAAGTCGTAAAATGAGCAATGGAACCAGATGAAAAAGAGAAGGAGAGAGAAACACAGATTATGAAAGAATCATTTCTCTTGGCACTCTGCTAAAACAAAAAACAGCCACAAGCCACCATGGCTAAAATTAGCCATCAGGTTAAAGGGCTTTTTAAAATTAAAGCTGACTTCCACAAACGTTGGAACTTCTCCCTTCCTTGTGACTTTGTAGCTGGCACTATTAACAATATTACTCTACTGTGTGTCACAGTAAAAGCTACCCTGGCTCCGAGCTCTCACCTGAGAACATAAGAAGCTTCTTGATGGGTTAAAATGCGCATGGTCCAGCATTCTCCTCATGGATGCCAGTGACCAGAAGGTACCAGGTGGCCTATTAGCCAGCAGACAACTGATAGACCCAAGGTGCGTTCTCAGTCAACATACAGCAATGGTGAGGCCTAAAAGACCCAGTGCCCCACATGGACTGAGCTTACACCCTGAAATATGCTGGGGGTGTCTCAGCAGACAACCTTACATGGGGAGGGTCAGCTCATATATTCAACTGCTTGCCATAGGCAACCAGGGATTCCATGCAGGTGAGTGAGTGCTCTGGGGGGAGGAGGGACAGAGCACATCAGCCCCTCCACTTGGTCCCCAGGCTAGTTGCATAGGAAGGAAAGTCTCTTCCTCCACAACCTGCATGGAAATGCAGAGGAAAAAGGAATGGCTCAGTAGAAGCCAAAGCTTTTTTAAACTACCCTGTTAAGAATCCTCTGCATTTCCATGCTCCCTGAAAGGCGGAGATGTAAACAGAGGCTATTAGCCTCTAAGATGAGAAGGTCCACCGTGTATAGCTCATTGGTTAGCCCAACATAATGGGGTGTGGTCAAAAGTAGGAGCGGTCACCTGATGAGCAATTGAGCCAATGGCTGAAGAACTTCCCTTACCACTGCCAGTAAAAATTGCTGAGTTCTTAAAGGGCCAGCAAAAATAATTCTTGAGGGCCAGATCAGAATCTCGAACTGTAAGTTAGCTAGCTGCGCTCTAAGTGGGCTGGGGCGAGGTGGGAAGCCTGCTGGCTACTAAACTTTGTGGGTGTATATATAAGGCTGCCTTAACTGAACTCATCATGTGATGGGTTCCAGAGACCAACCCTCTTCCAAGGACACCAGAGGTTAGGAGACACTGAGGAGGAAATGCTAAGAAGCGACCTGAGTACCTTCTGCCGAATGACTGCGATGACGCCGCTTCTCTTTCCTCTTCTCGTCTTTTCTGTGGTGTGCCCTCTCCTTCCGTGACATTTGCTGGGGGGGTTTGATTGCCAGGGAGTCGTCCTCTTCTCCCCTGAAGTCCACAACAATGGGGGGGGGGAGAGAATGGGAAAAGGATCGTGTGTATGCAGAAGAAGAGTTCGTTCATTTACTGTCGTCTATCAGGAGTCACTGCGCCTGGCAACAGCAGCCTGAGAGATGGGACAGTGGCAACTGAAACCAGCTGCTCATTGGCTTCTTCCCTCCCCTGAATCGCTTCTATTCAAGCTGGTCATCACTATGTCACTTTAAAAGTACATGCTCAGGGTTGCTTATTTTAACCCTCCCCACCTTGTTTTCACCATGCAAGCTGCAGAGCAAAGACTTTTAATCTGTGCACAGTGCTTAGTAAAACACAGCTGTTTAAAAATGAGAAATGAAGTATACCACACTGCAACAGTATCGCAATCGTGGAAGGCAGAGGTGATGGTCCCAAAGACGATGACAGGGAAGACTGCCAATGAAGCAAAGCCAGCTGCGAAGGGAAGCTGGAACTAGAACCTGCCAGCCTACTAATTCAGGTGCAGCCCATCGTAACGGCCACATCTCTGTAGACCAGAAGTCTCCAGATGTTGCTGAACTCCCATCAGTCCCAGCCAGAATGGCCAATGGTCAGGGATGGTGAGAGTTGCAGCCCAACATCTGGAAGGGTCACATGCTCCCCATCCCTAAGGTAGACCATCACTTGCCTTTATTGCTCCTAGCTACCACCATCACAAATCTACCTTCTTTCAATGCAGGAGAAAGGAATCTGTGGCCCTCTAGATATTGCTAGCCTCCAACCTCCATCAGGCCTAGTGTTCAAAGATGATAGGGGTTGAAGTCCAAGAATATCTGGACCCCCATACACATTCCTATCATATGGCAAGTGTGAGTAATTGTAATTAAACCGTGTGTGTGTGAGAGAGAGAGAGAGAGTATAACCCTCCCTCTGCTAGCGGCTTTCCTACCGGTCTTCCATAGAGTCTTCCCTCCTGTAAGGTGAATTCCGGATAGTTATCTCCATGCGGTGATCTCTCAGCTCTCCCTCTTCAAGGGAATCGCGCTTCGAGTCCCGATCATCAGACTACGACAATAGGGGGAAACACACATTTTGGCTTTCAGAAATTGTGCACAGTGAAAGATTATTCGTAGTTTTACCCCCCGAAATTTTGTTACCCAATCATAGCAGAGGCAGAGAGCTTGTTGTACTATTAGAAAGAACACAGACATTTAAACAGGGGAAACCTATTTGTGTGCTACATTCACTTCAAAGGCGGCGGGGGGGGGGGATCCCAGGATGCTACTTGACGTGTCTTGACGGAATGTTTCATACAAATATTCCAGGGAACTTTGGACAAATGGGTAGAACCAAAGTATAGTGGGGAAAGAAGAACATGCAGGCACTTTCACCTCTGGGGACCAGTGCACATAAGTAGGATGCCACCATAATCCAACAGGTTTTTATTTACAACCTGGGTAGTGTCATGCTGCTGCTGTGGACAATTATTTTGAACCCTCCAATCCAATTCACTTTCTTTCTGGAAGCAAGAGTTAATTGGCTGCTGCATGTGCACATTTGTGAACAAGCTAATGAATATGATGTGGGGGGTGGTAAGTGAATGTGGAAGTTCTGTGTTTTTATCTTGTGTTTGTATATGGGAAATGCATCCAGAAGACAAAAATGTATCAAGGAGTTAGTGATTTCACATGGTTACCCTCCCGGCCCCTGTTCCTTCCCCCTCCCTCACTCTTGTTAAGTTTTTCGATGGTGCGAGAACCCTGAGAACGTTGGGAAGAGGTGAAGATCCCCCCCCAGCTGCCTTAATCAGCTGTGGAGGATAGTGCTGAGTACCTTCTTCGATGTTGGACATTGTTTTGAGAAAGTAAGGCATTGGGAGAGGGTGGCTAATGGATGATCTGCACATATTCAGTCTTGGAAGCCACACAGGCTATCTATTAAATTGGATGGTTTGGGCAGAGTTTCTTTGAAGCTCATGCATGAACTCATCGGCTGCAGGGCCATGCAAACAGAGGCTACCTGGGGGACTCGCATTGCTGCTTCTTGAGGGCTTCCTACTCACTTGTGTATTTTGTATTGCTTCTGAATCTCATATTGAAAGAACCACCTTGCCTTTGGCAAGACAGTTTGGTTCTGTGAACCGCCCTAATATCTTGTGATGAAGGGCGGTATATAAATGTAATAAACAACACCACCACCACTGAGGTTTGCAAAAGTACAATCCTGCTGTACCTGGAACTGGGTGTGGAGAGTGCAGCTAAATGAGACACAGCTGTGGGCAGCCTGAGGAAGTATCAACCCCCTTGGGCCTGCCCATAAAAAGCAAGTCTAGAGTAAGAGACTAGGGCGATGTCTTCTGTTTGCAGGAACTCTTCTTGTTATGATACTTTTGTGGTTGAGCTGAGTGTTTGTTTGGACCCTGGGTGAGAACCCGGAGGGTGTGGCAGGAGGAAATTGAACGGATGTATAGGTATAGATACATTAGTAATTTTATATCAATGTAACATTTTTATATGCAACTGTGTATTTTTGTAATAGTTTAAGCTGCCTGTTGTTGCCTGTTTTCTGTACCCCGCTTAGAGATCTTTTTAATTTATTAGGCACTATAGAAATTAAATAACATAAAAATAATCAAAAGAATATTTAGGAGGAACCCCCCCCCAGGAGATTACGGTTATTACCTGCCCTTCACCAGCCTGTCCCAGAGTAGGTTATAACAAGCTATAGAACACTTTCTCTTTAATTAGAGGTGGGGGAGCAAAGTTTGGGTAGTTTTCTAAACTGCACAATGTCAGCATGAGAGTGGCACTCAACTAGCACAAAGGACTTTCACCAGACATGCAATCCTATGTGTGTGAACTTGGAAGCAAGTCTCAGTTACTTCAAGCAGGTGTGCACAGGACTGCAGCCTGAGAACACCAGAAGAAGCTTTGTTCTAATTAGAGAGAGGGAGGAAGAAAATGAGGGAAAAGAAGACATACTCATGTCCCTTATAGGCACTGGCTCTAGAAGGGCAGCTTACATTTTTGAGGCGCTTTATGTCTGCTTTCTCCTCTTGCTCTTTGCGACGTTTCTTCTCCTGAAGAATTTCATCTAACGTTTTCACTTTCCAAGATTCCTTTTCATCACCCATTTGTGTTTAAAAAGGCACTAAAAGAAAAGACAACCATCAATTGAGGCTGCTGCTACCCTATCATGTACCTGGCTGTCCACATTTTAATAACGCTGAGATTAAAACTACCGTTAAGGTACTCTGCCTTCAGCCACCTCAGATAAGCACTTGGAAACTATAATTAGCCCATAACAAACAGGCCAGTTTGCTAGCTGGGTTGGCATCATGAAAAACATCTACTATATATTTCAGAAAGTTGCTCGTCTGCTGCCTATGCATTTGGATACTTCCTAAGATATTGCAACAAAACTTCTGAATGAGCTCAAAGAGCAAGTTTTTGTCTATGTTTGGATACAAGGCCATTTGAACTGAAATGGTGGACTGAACCATTCAAAACTGCACTGATTTTAATGACTGGTTTCAACAATGTACTGGTTTTGGGTTGTTTATACAGTGGTACCTCTAGATACGAACGGGATCCGTTCCGAAACCCCGTTCACATCTAGAGGTAAATGTAATTAGCAATGGCGCACCTGCGCACACACGTGTCGCTTTTCGCCACTTCTGCGCATGATGTCATTTTGAGCATCCGCACATGTGCAAGCGGCGAAACCCGGAAGTAACGCGCTCCGTTACTTCCGGGTTGCCGAGGAGCGCAACTCGAACTCGCTCAACTCAAAGCATATTTAACCCGAGGTATGACTGTATACAATTTCCAAGCAACGCTGAGTACGATGCTGCTAGTATAATGTAACTACAGCATTCATTTATTAATAGGTTCATTGAAAGCTGCCTTGGAGCACATCAGTCACCTGATTCTCCTATCTCAGCTATTGTCTCCTTTGAACAGCTCTCTAGCCTCTCAGGAAGAGAGTTTCTCCCATCACCTGCTACCTAATTATTTAAACTCAAGACACTGGGAACTTTTGGCCCTGCAGGCATTGCTAAACTACATCTCACATCAGCCCTAGAAAACACAGCCAATGGCCAGAGAAGATGGGTTTTGTAGTTCAAGAACATCTGTAGGACCAAAGGATCCCAACACATGTTATAATAGGAAGGACAAAGGTTTAAACCTGGGGCTTTTGGAACGTGATGCACGCAGCCCCCACTCCTTCAAGCTGTTTCCTCCCCATATATCATCGACTGGTGGGCAACATCCTCCACAAGCAGTTTGCCATAAATGCACCATTGCTAAAGGTATTCAGAAGGCATGGCCCCTGCTCAGCTGTATTAGAGCTAGGAATTTCAGCAGGTGTAGTGACCATGAACAAACCACACCATCAAAAGTTCCTTAAAAGAAAAAGCTCACAGTCCACAAGCTAGCTTTTGAATTTTGCAGCCTTACACACGACCCCCCCCCCCCAAAAAAAACCCCCATACAGCATCGTGTTTGTAATGATGGCACAGGGCAGGACCAGGAAGACCAAAAGCTCGAATTGGGGTGGATGTTATTGTTTGGTTTTGTCATTGTGGCTATGCCCTTTCGCATTTTTACATTGTAAACCGCAATTTGACCCTTGGCGAAGGGGCGGTACATAAATTTAATTAATAAATAAATAACGGTAGATAAATAAAACACCCGCTCAGCCAAGAGCCCTAACGCGGGCTCCGGACTTGAATGAAGTGAACAGAACTTGAATGAAGTGGGACGGGGTTGGACAGAAAAGGATGTTCCGAGCGTCTTGGGGGGAAGCCAAGAAGAAAATCTCAAAATCCTAGTAAAATAAGGAGAGCTCGAGAGGGCGCCTCACCACCACCCGCTGCAAGGGAGGCCTAGTCCCACCACACGCCACCCCGGCAAGGCAGGCCGCCCTACCACGGCCCACCTTCCCGCCACAGGAAACCCCGCTTCCCTCCCCTCTGAAACCCGGCCTCCGGCCCCGGGCAGCGGGGAAGGGAAGGCGGCCTACCGCAGCCGCAGCCTCCCCGCCTTCCACCCTCCCTTACCTTCCCTGTCGCCCCTACCGCCACCGCCTCCACGACCCACTTGCCGGGGAAGCTGTGCCCGGAAGCGCGACGCGTGGCGCACGCATTTCTTCCGGCGCGGGTCCGTTACGTCACCGGAAAGGGAGACGTTTCCGTCTCGGCCCGGGGACAGTTAAAGAGAGAGGCCCATCCGCTTGTGGACGTTCGCAGAACGTCAGCCGGAAGCCCATAGACTTTCGAATAGACCTATGAGGGGTTAACGTACTTTTGGGTCCACTAAGCCTCCCAGCTCCAAGACGGAAATCAAGCGCTTTCTTGTGGACATTAATACATATAGACATGCATAAAGTGTGGACATAGAAAGGCTCCCTAACTTCCAGGGTGTTGTTTTTTTATGGCTCCCCACTCCCCCCCCCAAAAAAAACCCCACCCCAGCTGTGGAATTAAGGGAGAAGTGCCCACGAAAATCAATGGATAAAATAGTATTGTTGTTGTTTAGTCGTTGAGTCGTGTCCGACTCTTCGTGACCCCATGGACCAGAGCATGCCAGGCACTTCTGTCTTCCACTGCCTCTCGCAGTTTGGTCAAACTCATGCTGGTAGCTTCGACAACACTGTCCAACCATCTCGTCCTCTGTCGTCCCCTTCTCCTTGTGCCCTCCATCTTTCCCAATATAGGAGGTGAGGACAGGTGACCCCACCTAGGCCCGAAGTCCCCCCCCCCAACCAGGCCTCAAAACTGTCCAAAATTCCTTTTGTCTTCTAAAAATCCAAAACAGCTTTTGTCTGGCTGTTCTCTGCTTATTCTCACAAGATGCTGTGCGTAGGCAAAATGTTACTTTTAAAGGATAATGAATAGGCTCTGTTCAAAGCAGGCCTGAGGGCTGAATCTTATCTCATTCTAGTTGCAACATCTTTGGACATGCTGAACTACTCTCATTCCCCCTTTCCTGGGAAGGGTGCCAAGAGTCCACAATAGTCCCAAGACAGCTTTCTGTACATGCTCAGGAACACATCATGGGGCAGGACTCTGGAAGAAGGAGGAGAAAAGGGGAGGGAACTGTAATGGGTATATAAACTCTGTGCACATGATTGTGAACTCGTGAATGCTTTTTGTGAGTTATCACACTTGCTCCTTCTACCAGTTCATGGATGGTAGAAATAAAAGCCTTTTCTCCGACTATTCCTTGAGTGTCTGTTGACTCCCATCTCCCTTTCCCGGGCGCAATATTTTTCCCACCCGAGAGCAAAGCCTCATAAGGCTACACCAACATCAGTCTTTTCCAGGGAGCCTTCTCATGAGGTGGCCAAAGTAGTGGAGTCTCAGCTTCAGGATCTGTCCTTCCAGTGAGCACTCAGGGCTGATTTCCTTCAGAATGGATAGGTTTGATCTTCTTGCAGTCCGTGGGATTCTCAAGAGTCTCCTCCAGCACCATAATTCAAAAGCATCAGTTCTTCGGCGATCAACCTTCTTTATGGTCCAGCTCTCACTTCCATACGGAAGTATGGAAATACGGAAATATGGTTTCCACATGGAAAACCATAGCTTTAACTATACGGACCTTTGTCAGCAAGGTGATTTCTCTGCTTTTTAAGATGCTGTCTAGGTTTGCCATTGCCTTTCTCCCAAGGAGCAGGCGTCTTTTAATTTCGTGACTGCTGTCACCATCTGCAGTGATCATGGAGCCCAAGAAAGTAAAATCTCTCACTGCCTCCATTTCTTCCCCTTTTATTTGCATTTAATTATGGCTGGGAAGAAAAAAGGCCTGCAGGTATTTCAAATTCAGGTTCTCTCTGTGTGTACATGTGGCTTGTTCCCATTTTTAAGTTGGATGCCATCCTATGCTTATTGGCAGCTCAGCCGTTTGTTTTGCTCTCTCGTTCAATTCTCCCAGAGAATATAGCTCAGCATTGTCTTACACTGACAGGCTGCAGCTCTCCAGGATTTCAGACCTGTCTCTCTCCAAGCCCTATCTGGAGATGTTGGGGGAACTGAACCTGGGCTAATGTTGACACCTTTGGTTTGGGCAAAATTGAGACATATCAGGGGGGTGAGGATTGAGGGGCACCCACCAAATCCTCCCACCCCCTTTGTAGAGGGAGGGTTCCCCACATTTGGCCTCCCGCCACCCTCACCACCCCAGCCCTGCTCTTTCCCTCAACTCACGTAGACAGGATAATTAAACAGAGAGCAAAACATGGTTTTGTTTTTATTTAGCAAAGGAGAATTCTTAGAAGATACAGTGAACCAAAACAGGATTATGTACAGTTACAGGTTTCTTTCCTTTAAAAACAACAACATTGCAGCTTGTATTTTTGCCTCTTACGCAGGTAGCAAAAGCTCATCCACAGGATCGGTCCATTTGGAGACTTTAAGCAAATGTCACAGTTACATTAAATTGGTTGTGCTTGAAAGCAGGTTTATAAAGCGGGTGGATGTTCCACATTAAGTCAATACTGGAAGAGTGAACATACTCAATTATGTATTGCATACTTTTATTTTCATATTGGTATCCCAATATACTTAAAGTTTGGCCCCGTCGCAAAAAAAAAAGAAGAAAAGCACCCATGAAAGATTGTGTGTTCAAGTTTCCGCAGGAAAAAAACATCTTGTCATTTTCTGGATAACAAATGTGAACTATTTATCTAAATTGCAGTCATTTTTCAGAAACATCATCTTTGATTAAAACACCGTCAAACACTGACTACATTAGGTCCCCAGATGCTGCTGGACTACAATTCCCATCATTCCTGGCCAACTGTGGCAGCAGTCAGGGACAGTGGGAGTTGCAGTCCACCAACAACTAGGAACTTTGTGGAAAAGCACTGTTCCACACCACAGACGTAAATTGGTTTGATGTCCATGAGGAGCTTAACTGTTACTGTTTCCCTGGCAGACTTGGAAATTGTAGCTTGACAAGAGGGCCGAGAATTATGTTGATTCTCTTAGTAATTTGTTTCTTGGAACTACCTTTCCCACGATTGCTAGAGGAGGAATCTGTGGCTAAACCAGTTTTGTGTGTAGCTAGGCTATGCCTCTTTCTGGGCAGCCCAGAGGCTGAGGCAGGGCTCGTGGGATGAGGTATCTTATAGATTAGTACAACCATCCTGAACCTGACCATTTGAGGCCGTTCTTATTGCAAAGCCCATGCAATGCTGAAACACAGACATGCTGTTTATAAGGATTCGTGCTGGAATGCTTAGTGATTAAACCACCCGCAGGCATCATAGGGCTCTTGAGGTCTTCTGGCGCCCAAAAAGCCCCTGAGCCCCTTGCCCTATCCACTCACTGTCTCCTCTTGTCACAAGCTGGTGAGGGTGGTGACCTTCCCTCCCTACCCCCACTTTGAAAGATACATAGAGCTGAAGGAGGATGCTGATAGAGAGGCGCTCTTTCCCACTTCCTCTTTCAACTCTTTTCAAGGCTCTACTACCGGATCTGACTTTTACACAGAACCCTCGGAAAAAAACAAAGTATGCAAATACACACGTTCTCTTTTTCTGGCCCTTGAGGGCAGGGCTGAACTGGGGAAAAGGTGACTGGAGGCAGTGGAGCAGACAGGCCTGAAAAAGTTGGCAACTCCTCAGCCAAACATTCAGTTGTTAAATGTTTAGTATCAGTTAATTGATTTGCTTACCCAACAAAAAGCTTTCTAATAAGTTTTTTTTAAAAAAAGTTCCCCCGTTCATCGCGTGGCTAATTAAAAACACATACAACTACAGCATGAAATACTGATAACACACAAAAATATGTCAGCTTGAAAGAGGTACTCCTATTTCTCTTACACATGGGAGTGAACACCCCCTAAAGTGGCACCTAATGTGATACGCAGGTCTAACATCTGTAATGGACAAAATGCTTATCTTCATGGCTATGGTTGCGTTTCACTTTGGCAGCAATCCTATATACACATACCTGGGAGTAAGCCCTGAATAACTCAGCGAGGCTTATTTCTTAGGCGTGCATAGGATGGCGATGTTAAACTAGCTGGTGATTGGCAGACTTGGGTAAAATTTTACCAGTAGTGTCTGGTAGGGCAGAAAGCAGGGAGGCCAACAGTAGGTGGCGCCAGAGCCAATGGCAGCCAGAGCCAGCCAATTCTAATTTTGTCTCCAGAGGAAACACTGGGAATGACAACCAATGCCACCTCCTGGTCTTGCTGCAAGTAAGAACGCAGGCAGGTGGGGGCCGGCTGAGGTTGGTGGGGCAATACGCCCAGATGGACCAGCCTCTGTTGAGCTGTAGTAATGTGGCTGGTGTTCTTGTGGCTCATGACACACAGCTTTCTTTCTTTTTTGCTTTTTTTTGCAAAAGGGCAGGTGTCCCTGCTGAAATGTAGCACAATACTAAACAGTATTGGGGAGCGCAACCCTAAAGTTAAGCCTGTTTACTCTGTCATTTGCAACCACATCTCTGTGGGCCAGGGAGGTCCTAGCTTATGGGCTCTCTCGCTCTTTCCCGTTCTATCCAGCACAAAACATGGATCGCAAAGACCTGTTTTAATTCATTCTACAGGCTGCAATCCTATACCGTGCCTACCTGGGAAGAAGCCCCACTGAATTAAGGAAGACTTACTTCTGAGTAGACATCATTAGGACGGCACTGTATATAACTTCTAAAATGCCTTTTAGGGTGCAATTGTCCTTGCAAGGCAGTGTACAAAATTTCATGCAAACCTACTCAAAATGATGCCAAGTCTTAGACCACTGGTCTATGCTGGCATGCTGCTGTCTACTTGTGAGTTCGCAGGCAGAGAGTTTGTCCTGTCACCTTCTACCTGGAAGGATGCAGCTCAGGTGTTACAGCATCTGCTTTGCATGCCTAAGGTTCAACCCCGGAATCTCCAGGTAAGGCTGGGAACAGTCCTGTCTGAAACACTGGAGTTGCTGCCGGCCAGTGCAGACAACACTGAGCTGACACAGTATGAATCAGCTTCCTTTGCCCCTATGGGCTGCATCCAACTTTAGCTCTACTCAGAGAAGACCCAGTAAAATAAGCGAGTCCTGCTTATTAACTTCGGTGGGTCTCCTCTAAATAGGGCGAGCAGGTGCTACAACCCACCAGCCTCTGCTTCCTTCTCAATGCAAACTTTTGGCCGTGCTAGTTGCTGACTACAGCCATTGACCCAGAACAGAACTGGAAAACCCCAGTGTCCCCCCCCCCCCCGCTGTTACAACCTTGTGAACTAACCTGAAACCTCATGAGAAGGTAGGAACACCTCTGCCATTTTCCCCTTATTTTTCTTTCTTCCATTTAAAACAAAAGGGACCCTGCTTCTCCCTCCTTTGGTTCCCAATTCATAATTCTCAGAAGCAAGCTTTGCTATGTGTATCAAGCTGGTACCCCCACATTTCCCAAGAGTCCATTATTTATTGCCTACCTACACAGTCTCAAAACTGAAGGTGGGGTGAGATAAGACGTTCAAAGCTGCCCACCTACCTGACCTCAAGTGCAAAGTATTTCCCAGCCATGCTTTTAATAATGTACATTTCAGAAGGCACCTAGAAATTAAACTTGGTGTGTGTGTGTGTGTGTAAAAGAAGATGGCTACCAAAACTGTGCGTGTGTGGAGGATTGCTATCAGAACTGATGATATCATCTCTTTGATGGCTGAAAGGTCTCTGGAGGGTTTTGCCAATAAGAGAAAGTGAGAGACAGTGGTATCCCCCCTCTTCAGTCCATTGTGTGTTTGGGGCTCGGGGATGATGGGGTGCACATCCGTCACACAACATGCTAGTGGTTAAGAATCCCCGCAGCCCCAAACCGGTCCACCTTTTGCTGGTTTTGAATCTCCAGAAAACAACGCTCTTGACCGACTTGGGCTTTTGGGCTGAAGTGGTGGCTGGCCTTCCCCTATCCCAACTGACCGTTGCTTCATAGTCTTTTCGAAACGCAGACGTTTCAGCTCAAGTCCCTGCAACGGATGAGATGGGTCGGCGGCTTTGTGCCGCCGATGGGGAAACTTGCTGTATTTCACATTGCTTTGGTGGAGGCTGGGCCCTGAGCAACCGCCTGACATTTTGCAAGCTCTTTAGACAGAGTCAAAAGTCCATACGTTTCCATTCTATACATCCGCTTCTCAAAGAGCTCTCTCTCTCTGTGTGTGTATGTTGACGTGCAACTCATTTTTCTCAACCGCAGAAAAAAGGCCTTGCCCCCAGCAAGTGCCCACAGCCCCGTTAATCGCTGGGATTGTATACGTGACACCCCACCCCCAATAAAAACACCCCATGCTTCTCTGCAGCAAAGTTGTGGCAGAGGGACAGAGGGTGGCCTCATTCGTAGGGTTTCAAGTCCTTGGGAATCAGTGGTTCGGTGTCTTCGTTCAAGCTCTGGGACGCTTGGGGAGGAGAGGCTGCTGCCAGGCTCTGAATGGTCTCTTGCTGGTGCTGCTTGGCCTTGTTATAGAGCAGAACCCCAATCGTCACCAGGACAGTCCCGATGGCCGAGAGGCTGGTGATCTTGTTGCCAAACACGATGATGCTTAGCCAGATGGACAGGGCGTGCTTCACCGTGCTGGCAACGCTGGAAACGGAGAGGAAGATGGAGTGAGAAACAAGGTCAGAAAAACAGAGCTAGGCTCCCAGAGCACGTCAGCGGACTGGGTGAGACAGAGAACTGTAGGGCTGCATCCATCACATTGCTTTCAACAGTCAGGCCTTTCGCCACCAAATAATCCCGGAAGATGTAGCTTGTTAAGGGTGCCAAGAGCTGTTAATAGATCCCTCCTTCCCCTTGAGGGGAGACCCCAGGGCCCCCCAAAATTGATAGCCTATCGCTTGAAGAAAATGATGATGTAATGGTAAATGTTTCTATGCATATGATTGGAAGAAATTGGAATTCTTTGTGTAAGAAACTTATAAATGGCCCCCCAGGACAGCGTTCAGATTTCTGTGGATTACCTGCTGAACCTATTGCTTGTAAAGTAATAAATCTGGGACTCTTATCTCCTCCTGGCTCCTGAGTTTTATCGGCCAGACCCAGCAGTTTACAGCCATTTATGGCTTTCTTGGCCCTCACAAAGGTGCACGACCCAAAGTGGTTTATCAATCAACCCTCCTTCCCAGGATACTCTGTGAAGTGTAGCTCTCCCAACAACTTGCAGCACCCTTTGCAAACTACAGCTACCAGGATCCTTTGGGGGAAGCCATGACCATTTAAAGTGGTATAGTGGTGCTTGAAACATATGGGGCCTACATTATGCTCCGGGGAGACTCATGGGGTTGTATGCAATGCTAGACCTACCTAAAGATGTGATGGGGAATTGAACTGGAGACCTTCTGCTTCCAAAGCAGATGCTCTACCACTGAGCTATGCCTCCCCCCTGTCCCCCACAAGGGCCAAATTAAATGTTTGCATTCAGGAGTTTTAGCTCTGGCTCTTCTGCTCCATGACCATTGTTAAGCTTCAGCTTCCAATATAGGGAAGGACCAATCAGCTTGATTGTGCCCACGGGCACCACGTTGGCAGATCTTGCACCCCACTATGCTGTCTTTCTTGCTCGTTAAAACAGCAGGTAAATAAGGAAACCTTTGCCCATGTACTGCACATTATCCAGCAACCTATTATTATTCGCTGTTGATATTAACAACATTCATCAGTCTCTTTATGCTGAAGACAAAATGCCAGAGCAACTTGACGAGATAAACTACAACAAAATTAAAGCAAATTAGAACCAGAAAACTTTTAAAACTTTCAAAACCCATAAAACTCCCATCCAGTTGCAAAGTCCTACCCACTCTATGAAAATACGAGCTCCACCATGGGAGACTGTGTTAATTAACCAAAGGCCTTAGTATGGCATCTGCAGATGGACGAGGATGGCTCCAGGCGGGTCTCCCTGGGGCAAGCATTCCACAGATGGGGAGCCACCACTGAAAAGGCCACCCTCTGCCTACTCAGATCTCAACCTACTGCCAGTGGTCACCTGGTGTAAGTCGCCATAAGAGACCAATCTCTGGTCAAAAAGGCAAGGAAATCCATTGTTTAAATATATGCACACAAATCTTTTTTTTCCAAAAAACCCAAGACAAAATGCAAGGGGGATTCTTAACCTGAAAGTCACAGGGGAAATCTTTCCCATCAAGGCATAGGCTGTAACACTTTGGAGATGAAACAGCACTCCGTCTATCAGAAGCAGCACAACGACATCCTGGTTGTACTGGAAGCTCTTCCCGCTTCTCCCAATTACTGGCACGTCCTAAGAAGAAAGGAAAGGAAAAGAAAAAGGAAGATAGATGAGAGGCAATGAAGGCTTCATTACAACGCACAGAAAGGGATCGCTGAAAAGTAAGGAAACACAGGAAGCTGCCTTGTACAGAGTAAGACCATTGATCACCTAAGCTCAGTATTATTGACTCTGGTTGGCAGCAGCTCTCCAGGTTTTCAGATTCTGGACACTCACGTGCGTTTTTCTTACATTATTCAGATTTAGATGGTTTCCATTATGTGAAGTTGCTTCCTATATAGTTCTCCTAGGGACAGATTTCTTAAAGGGATGTTTCAAAGACAGTTTCCTTTTTGAACAGCAGGGAGAAAAATTGTGGCCTGCTGATGGATGCAGACAAAATACACCACCTATAAGGTTTTGTATGAACACACAAAGCTGCCTTGTATGGAGTCAGACCATTAGTCCATCTAGCTCAGTGCTGCCTACACTGACTGGCAGCAGCCCTCCAGGATTTCAGACATGGATCTCACCCAGCCCTACCTGGAGAGGCCAGGGATTGAACCTGGCACCTTCTGCATGCCAAGCCGATGCTCTGTCACTAACCTCTGGCCCTTCATTGCTAGAAGTCAGAGTCCACAGGTTCCCTCCCCATCCTTGCTTTATGGCGATCAGAGCCCTTTACGTACAGCATGTCAGTATAATCCCCACAACACCTTACAGTGGTACCTCAGGTTAAGTACTTAATTAGTTCCGGAGGTCCGTACTTAACCTGAAACTGTTCTTAACGTGAAGCACCACTTTAGTTAATGGGGCCTCCTGCTGCTGCCCGCCACTGGAGCACGATTTCTGTTCTCATCCTGAAGCAAAGTTCTTAACCTGAAGCACTATTTCTGGTTAGCGGAGTCTGTAACCTGAAGCGTATGTAACCTGAGGTACCACTGTAATACAAGCTGGCATTCTTCTTCCCATACTGCTGATCTGGAGGAGGCAAGTAGAGGCTGAGGGACCCTAGCTTGTTTACGGTTGCTTAGTAACAGAGGCAAGATTTGAATTTGGGTGCTTTGAAAATGGAGCAGGACTCTTAAGTTTATAGCGGGGTTGGAGGGGGAAGAATGCACAAAAAATCTCACCATGAAAAAGATCCAAGCTGGAATCAGCATGATCACCGCGGCTGCACTGGTGTAGAACTGAAGCTCAGGAGCGCTATGGAAGTGGTGTTGGTTGGGGAGAATTAATCAAGTGAAATTAGCATTTTGCATGGGCTGCAATGGAAATAACAGTCAGAAGGATGAAACGGGAGACACCCAAACTCAATACACAGCTGAAACTGGAGATGATCTTTAAAAGCAAAACAAAACAAGCTGTGACAGAGCGATGAAGGGTTACCCACAACAGTGATCCATACGTACGGTTCCTTACACATCATACTTTTAAAGCATGTGACTTCCCCCAAAGAGTCATGGGAAGTGTGGTTAGTTAAAGGCACTGGGAATTGTAGCTCTGTATGAATAAACTACAGTTCCCAGGATACTTTTTGAGGCGGTGGGGGAATGTGCTTTAAATGCATGGAAGGTGCATGGCTTATGCTGGGCATCAACACATACAAAACGCTCTAGCTGCACTACGCATTTACAGTAGCATCATGCTATTTTAACAGTCATGGCTTCCCCCAAAGAATCCAGGGAGCTGTAATTTTTTATGGGAGCAGAGAGTTGTTAGGAGACTCCTATTCCCCCCATTTCCAGAGTGGCACTACCCAGGGAATTCTGGGAACTGTAGCTCTGGGAGAGGAACAGGGTCCTCCTAACAACTTTCAGCACCCCTTAACAAACCACAGTTCCCAGGATTCTTCAGGGAAAGCCATCACTGTTAAAAGTGGTACAGTTCCCAGAGTTCCCTGGAGACACTCTGGGAATTTCAGCTCTATGAGAGGAAATAGATTGTCGATCACTCTGAAAACGGGATGCCTTTGGAGCCTGCGTTCAGAGGGGATTGAATGAGTGACCAAGCTTCCCACATGGAAAGCAGTTGTGCAGCCAATCCGGATTTATCTCTTCCTGCCCCATATATGATGTCAGGTGGACACGCTTAGGGGAAATAGCCTTGGGTGCCAAACCTGGACCCTTACTAGGCCCCGTTTAGGTCATGGGCTAGAAATTCCACACCCCAGGCTTAGAGACCTGCTTAATTCTTTTAGCTACAAATCCTGCTAAATGAAACAAAATTCCACACAGGAACAAGAAAGCTTCTTTCAGAGGACAGCTAAAGCCTGCTTTGCATGCTTATCTGATCCCGTCCAGTAAATCAGAGGTCAGGGGAAGCTTGAATGGCCCTGGGCGGAGAACCAAAAGGCCCTTTGTCCTGTAACAGGCAGCTCAGTCCAGAGAAAACACAGATGTTGGTCAAAAGCATGAGAGATAAAGAGGGGGGAAGAAGCTGCTTGGTCAGGCCAAGTGGCCCCATCTGGTCCAGCATTCTGTTCTCACAGTGGCCAACCAGATGCCTCTGAGGAAACCCAATGGCAGGAACTGAGCACACTAGTGATTCCCAGCCGATTCAGAGGCATTCAAAAGTGAAAGCAGAACAGAGTCATTGCTGATCTGGTGGAACAAGAGACTAGGGCCCTGCGGGACTTGACATCTTGCCGCAGGGCCTGTAAGACAGAGCTGTTCCACCAGGCCTTTGGCCAAGGCACAGTCTGACCCCCTCCTTTGGAAATCCTGACAGAACTCTAGCCCAATGGTTGCCATTAATTTGATTTGAACTGATTTTAGAATGAATTGATTTTAGAATGCTGTGTTACTTTTATTGTTGTTAGCAGCTCTGAGCCCGGCTTCGGCTGGGGAGGGCGGGATATAAATAAAATTTTATTTTTATTATTATTATTAGCAGACACAAATAGCCTTCTCCTCCCTGATTTTGTCTAATCCTCAATAATCCGTGCTGTTTTGGGCTGATGCGAGTTGGAGTCCAACGACACCTGAAGGGCATCACATGGAAAACCCTTGCAGTAACCCAAACGATGAGAAGAGTCCTAGCCCTCTCACATGCTAGGAGCCAAGGAACTCGCTAAGACCTCTGTGAAGAAAGAGATGGATTTAGGACGGTTCCGAGAGCCCTCCTAAACTGGCTGCTGTCCTCTGAGGGAGCTGGCAAAACAAGAAGGACTCGCCAATGGTTCATCAACGTGGAGGGGCTTTTGGTTTCTGAAATACGACAGCTACTTACGAGAAGCGATACTTGTCTCCGCTGAGCAGTTTTTTGGAGAAAACGTTCTGCAAGCTGCAAGGGGGGAGGAAACCACACGTTTGTTTATGAGAAGGAACACGGTTTGTGTGTGCGTGCAGGCGTATATGTGTGCGTGCGTGGAATGATTATTATCATTTATTAGACTTGCTGCTACACAAAGGTCTCCGACCAAGTTGCACAACTCAGGGTGGCCTGAGGCCTGCCGCAAATTCTCAGCCTAACCTACCTCACAGGGCTGTTGCAAGGGAAACTATGTAAGCCACATTGAGCCCCTTTGTGGAAAGGTAGGGATATAAATGCAGTAAGCAGATAAATTAAATTAGGAACACCCCCCTCCACTTATGCACTCGTGCATGACTATTTTACATGCCGTGAAATAAATAACTAAATGAATAAATGGGCCTTCCCTCACTCTGGGCTGCTGCCTGGAAGTCACTCGGAGCTGCTGCTGGAGTGAGGGAGGGCAGACTTTGATCAACCAGCGGCACGGGGTGGAGGGCACCTTTTCTCTGCTTCTGCCATGCAGGTGCATCCTGGCACCAGTTTCGCTGGGCACCTTTCCTGGCCCTCCCCCTCCGTGGCCAGCCACAGCTGCTGTGTGCGCTGGCTGCCTTCAGAGAGGCAGGCAGGTTCGGTACAGGCCAGGCAGCGGCCGCAAGCAATTTCCAGGGTGGGTCTCTCTCTCTCCTCCCCATGTGCCCTCCCTATTCAAGTGGGGTGCTCCCCACTTTACACGATTCCACTTTTTAGGCCCATCGTGTAAATGTGGGGGATACATGCATACAATGAACAGAATTAATGGAATTATAGAACTGTTAGGAGTTGAAAGGGACCTAAAAGGTCCTCCAGCCCAGCCCCTATAACTCATATAAAACACCTGTGATTCATATCTATATCTACTACACGCACACGGACATACGCACATTAACAGAGGAAACACTGTCTCTCTGTCTGTCTGTCTGTCTGTCTGTCTGTCTGTCTTTCTTGTATACACAACACACTCGTCCCACACACTTCTGTCTGCAGTCTCCAATATACTGTATTTTCCCATGTATAAGACTCTATTTTTTCCTTAGAAATAACAGGCCAAAATTGCGGGTCATCTTATACACGGATAGCAGAGAGGGGACGGGCGATTGGTGGCAGCAGCCAGTAGGAGATCGGCAGCGGCGATTTGGGCAATCCCCCACCCCAATTTATTTATTTTTTGCAGTCCTAAAAAATAAGGGTTGTCTTATACATGAGAGCGTGTTATATGCGGAAAAATACAGTACTTACCAGTCCATGATGTTTGTAGACAAAGCTGCTGAGAAGCCTAGGACGTTGAAGCTCAGCTCTGTCGCAGTGCACAAAGCGAGCCCTCCCATGACGGGGAGAAGAGACAGGTTTACGAGCAATCCTTTGTAGGGGGAAGGGGTTGATCGGAGAGGGAGGGGGAAGGAGGCAAAGTGGGGGAAAACAGATCCAAACAAAAACAGGTTTAAAAAAATACACACTGCATTTTTAAAGGCAATAAATCAGGCCACAGCCATATTTCCAAAGCTGCTTAGCATTTGGGTCATGGTTATGTAAGCTCAGGGACCAGAGATTGGGGTGACCTGTTGAGATTTAGGATGGACAGATCAGGACAAACAGAAGGGAGCCCTTCGCCACACGTAGGATTTGCTGCCCCAACGGCCTGGCTTGCAAGTGGATTTGGCTGGTGGTCTGGAGCCTTATCTCCCCTTGTCCCCTGCTGGTTCCACCTGGGCAAAGTTTGACAGGTGGGCACATCCCAAAGACAGCAGGTGAGCTTTTCTCGCCTAGCACCATGCAAGGGGCTTCATAAGAGCTACCATTTCCAGAGTGGTGTAACAGACAATTCCCTGCTCCCAGGGAACTCTGGGAGTTGTAGCTGTATGAGGGGAATGGGGGCACTTAACACATAGCTGTCAACTTTTCCCTTTTCTTGCGAGGAATCCTATTTGGAATAAGGGAATTTTCCTTTAAAAAGGGGAAACGTTGACAGCTATGTCTTAACACCTCTCAGCACCCTTAACAGAGTTCCCAGGATGCTTTGGAGGAAGCCATTACTGTTTATAGTGACGTGATACAGCTTTAAATGGATAGTGTAGATGCGGCCTAAGTTTCAGCAAGACTTACCTGTGTACTCTCCTAAAATCATGCGGGACATGATGACAGTAAAAATAGGGGCGGAGCTTTTCACTGTCTCAGCAAAGGAGACAGCTACGTTCTTCAGACTGACTAGGCCCAAGACCACAGTTGCAAACCTGAAAAGAGAAGAAGGGTAACTAAGTTTTAAATAACACAGTTTTGTTTTGTTTTTGTGTGTGTGTTTATAAAAGCAAAACACCCATTCTCAGCTGCTTACAACATGTTTAGATATGCACACTTTCAGGGGGAAATGTATCTTTAGAAAGACATATTTTTGAGAAAATATATTCAGAATGACATATTTATTTTATTTTTTTTAATAATTTTTATTGGGTTTTCACATTTTTTATAGACAAAAACAAAACACATAACACCAAAACAAACATAAAAGACAGCAAACATGAATAGTTCCAGAAAATCTTATTTTCTAACCCTAGTCCTTGACTTCCCCCCACCCCCTCCCTTGCATCCCTATTCCCAAGTTTATGTCAGCAAATTGGCATTTCTTCCGTCTTAATATTAGTCCTTTTTTATAAAAACAAAAATAAATTTTCCCTAAGTTGGACCCCAATTCTCTTCCCTCGATTTCTCATTTTTTCTTGAATAATTTCCTTATTACTAAACCCCCTGGTCTTGAGTGTTGTTTAAATTTACTTCCCTCCCTCCCATCCCCGCTTTGCGTCCTTTCCCAAGACATGTCCAAAGTAACAGTTTTTAGCCTGGATTCCGCACATCCGAGGCTCTCAAATCTATTTCAGTCCCTCTCCGCCGGTTTTGTTGGTAGTCCTCTTTGTCTGTCATTGAGTCTCGAAAGATTTCCTTAGCAATCAATCCAATCAGTCCATAGTCTCTTCCCATATTTAGAAGCAACTGCTGAAGAATTTCCACAAGGCCTGAGTCTTGGTGATAGTCAGAGTCAAAGTCTATGTGGAGGCCCCAATTGTACTTCTTTATTTCGAGTTCCTGAGTTCCATAAACTCCCAGGGCCTCCACTTTCGTCTTCTGTATCTTTCGTAAGCTTAAAATGAATTTCATCCAATAATCTCCTTGCTTGTGTTCTCCAGATGTCGGCTTCTGGTTTGTATTTTCCCACATGACTTGTTCTCTTTCTTGTTTTGTCTTCTCCTCTTCTTTGTTTATTATTTCAAATTCAGCTGTGGGTTCTTTCTCATTCAGGTCCTCATTACATTCAGCAGAACTACTTGTTTCCAAATCCAAGGCCGTCAATTGTTTACTCATAACTGTAGTCTGCTCCTGTAAGGTTCCCACCAGTGAAAACATCCTTTCGATTTCTCTCAGTATCTTTCCACCCACAGCCATTGTAATTCCACAGAATTCCCCCTAGAGGGAATCTGGTTACTGGATGGTCTTTTCTCCAACAATCCTCTGTCCTGTTATTGTTTCTTTGTTTCCCAGAATTTTAGTTCAATTGTAACACCTTTTTATCCGGAGAGGTTTTAAGTAGCAATTTTTTACTATTAACAGTCCATTTGACAGCTTTGACAGCTGTCAAATTCTGCTCCTCTATACAGGCTCCAAAGCAGGTCGCTCCCGGGCTCGGGAAGGAGGGTTGTTTGCCACAAAACAGAAACTCTTCCAACACTCCACTCTCCTGCTTAAATTTGCTTTTCCAAATCCTGGAAGTTACTGTCTTTATTAAAACTCACCCTTTACAGGGTAGGCACTCCAGCTTAGCTCTTATATCTTTGCTCTGGATCGTCTGCAAGGGGGGGGGATGGGGACTTCCTTTTGGCACACCCCCCGGTCGTCTCAAATTCAAAGGGTAAAAGTTTTTAAAGATCGGTTCCAAATTACTCACGGGTTCCTTTTTCATTCCAAATTTCAAGGAAGGAAGTCAGCGCTCTCCAGTTATGGCTCGCGGCTTCGCTCAGCGGCGGTAGCGGTCGACTCTCAGTGCCGCGCCGTCCCCCGTATCCCCTCCGTAGCCTTTAAAAAGGCTCATTGCGAATCAGGGGGGGCGCTTAAGGCACCCGCCGAGTCTTCAGTCCGCAGGCTTCCGCGCCTGCGGTTTTTAAGGGTCCCCGTGTCGCCGGCACGGCAAAGACCCATCCACCGCTGAGCCGATTCCCTCCGGAGCTCGGAGGGAATCCGCCATTTCCAGATCGCGCCAACCCGGAAGTCCAGAATGACATATTTAAATAGGGATTGAAGTATGGATTCTCATGCAATTTTAAAAAGAAATTCACAGATTGACAAATGAACACATGCAAAAGTGAAGCAGACTCGAATCTGTCATTCCAATGTGAGATATAAATAGCCACATTATTTCTCATATATGTATATGTATATGTATATGTATATGTATATGTATATGTATATGTATATGTATATGTACATATACATGAACAAATAAATAAATGACAAGCACACCTCTCCTTAGGGGTCAGCAACCTCAGTCTTGCAGGCCAAATGTGGCCCTCCAGTCCTCGCTATCTGGCCCTCAGAACTCTCTTCAAGCATTTTTGCCTGGCCAGATTATGTCTTTAAACTCTCTTAATTCATAATGCCTTTTTTGTTGCCTGGGTGGAGGATTGGGGGGGGGGGAGCTAGCTTAGCGGGGAAAGGTAAAAATTTGCATGTGTTGCCCTGGCCACTTTTCTTATAAAAAAAACTTCTGGCCCCATCCACCCCTAGCATGGGGCCCTCAGAATGTTGCCCATAAGTGAATATGGCCTTTAGGATTAAAAACAACAACAACAAAATCCCCATTCTTGCTGCTCAGGTGGACATTCTCCTTTGCGTTGAAACAGAGGTCCAGATACAAGACCTGAGGTGAAAGAGTGTGTGTGACCTTTAGATTACTTTATTGCATTTTTTTTTATTACTGATGAAAGATACCACCTCCTTTTTAGACACTGGGAAAAGGAACGGTGGTTTCCCCATCCCTGCCTTAGAAAGATTTCTAGCCGCTTCTTACCTCATCAGCCCGACAAACAACATGATCATGAGGAAGTTGGGAGGGTATGAGACGCGGGTCTTGTGTTGGTAGAGGCAGCAAGGGACGAACATTTTGACACAGCCGATGAAAGTGGTAGACAGCATCTGAACAGCGCCTGGGAGGATCAGAGCCAGAATGAGACAGATCCTTACCTCCCCCTGTTGCTCTCCCTCCCATTCAAAAAACCTGCATGTAAGGCTTGGTTATGCTCTATGATAAATATGGGGCTTGAACATTCAAACACCCCATAGACCCTTACTGTCATCTGTGGGGAGGGCTCAGTGGCACAGCATCTACTTCTCATGCAAAAGGCCCCACATTCAATCCCAGGCATCTCCATGTAGGGCTGGGGGAGACTCATAGAGCTTCAGTTCCTAGAGCGGTTTAATCATCAAGGCTTCTTCCCAGGGAATTCTGGGAATTGTAGCCCTGTGAGGGGAATTGGGGCCTCTTCAACGTCTCTCAGCACCCTTAACGAACTACAGCTCCCAGGATTCTCTGGGGGAGGCCATGAATGTTTAAATGCTGCTTTAAATATATAGTGCAGATGGGCTGTTGCCCGGATAAAACTCAAGATATATATCCCACTGTTACTCAAACACACACAAATAAACCATGTATACTGGTTGCAATCGTCAGCTTGCCACTTAAAAGAACAACAACAACACAAACAAACAAACAAACAAACAAACAAACAAACAAACACATGCATAAAGGTTTGCTCCAAGCTATGTTAGTCAGGCTGCAGTAGTACCATGGGAATCAAGTGAGCAGGCCTGCTCTAACTCCAGCCTGTTGGTTTCAAAGGGAGTAAAAAGTTACTAACTTTGTTTATATCCAACCCATTTTGTACACCAGGGATGGGGAACTGGTGTCCCCACAGATGCTGAAGGAGTCCCTCAGCCCCAGTCTGCATGGCCAACAGTCAGGGATGATGGGAGTTGTAGTGTGGCAAGATCTGGAGCTTCCCCATCCTGACCAAAACTGTGTATACAAGGTGTGGGGAACCTTTTGTCTTCCAGATGTTGCTGAACTGCAACCCTCAGGATGATGGGAGCTGTAGCTTGGCAACATCTGGAAGGCCAAAGGTTCCCCAGACCATTTTCACAGAGCCATAGGATCGTGGAACAGGTAGCTCACAACTTACGTGCATTTAACTCCGGTGCATTCAGCTGGACAAATATTAAAATTAAAAAGGGGGAGGAGACGGGGTGGGCGTCTGAGAAAAATGAGTTTAGCAATCCCACCTGCCATGGGACCTAAAGTGTTTTGACTATATGTGGTTGTGGCTTCGTGCCCTATTCCTGGAATGTAACTCCTGAGTAAGTTGAGAGACGCCTGCATTGTAGAGCAGAAAGGAACCCAAAAGGTCATCTGGTTTGACCCCCTGAAAGAAGAAGTAGTTACCCAGCATGCTCGGCTCCCCTTCCAGCAGCGAAAGGATGTACTTGTTAAGAAAAAGTGTACAAAAGCTGAAGAAAAACCACAAGGTGAGGTAGATGAGTGCATGGGAGTTCCAGATGCCCAGGTCCGACTCAATGACAGTGGTTTCAGTGATGGTGATTTTCAAAACGTTCTCCTCCGGGACACTTTCGCTCCTGGCGATGACGTACTTCTCGTTCCGGGAATGGAAGAAGGAGCTGAGTTGGAAAAACCCTTTGCTTTTGGGCTTCTCCTCCAGGAGAGAAGAAGCGGCGGCGACACCGTCAGCATTCTCCAAATTCTGGACGCTTGCGAGGGAGGCCATCTTGAGGCCCCAAAACAACAGCTGGTTGTCTGGGCCCAGAGAACATCGGCCAAATGCGAAGCTCTGCTTAAGTGGGGAGAAAGGTTCAGCGCCTCCAGCAGTCCACACAGGCTATCCTCCAAAGTTGTTCTTGCTCACAGGGAACTTCGAGTGCTCTTTCCAGAGTACACTTCCATTCCCTGCATTAAACAAATAAATATATATTTTAAAAAATCAATCAAAAAAAATTTTTTTAAAGAAACACCCCTCCCCTAAAAGGTTTGTGAAATTTGATTTCACATTTCCTAGGGATTATGATTTCAGAAGCCAGTCTAGTCATTATTACTATTATTATTATTATTATTATTATTATTATTATTATTATTATTATTATTATTTTACTGTGCTCCATAAAATGTGTTCTTATCCCGGCCTGGGATCTTTTCATAAAGGGCGGTCTATAAAACTGAATAAATAAATAAGAAATAATAGTCCACAGTCAGTGTTGTACACTGGTTAGAGTGTCACGCTTGGACCTGGGAGACCAGGGTTCAAATCCCCCACTAAGCCATGAAGCTCACTAGCAGTGTTAGATACTGGGATAGAAAAGCTAGGAGCCAAATGGCTTCTGGGACCTGGGTTGTGGGCGCCAAAACAGAATGTCTAGTCACCACTGGGGATGGGTTTCAGCAACACTTTTTATTTACTATTTTCATAAGCATGAATTAATACGCAATTCACATAAGTGACACATTGTTAATATCACATTTTTAGCAGAAACTGTTGATACATGTTTATTTTGGTGTTTACGATAAAAATGCTGGTACCATACTTCAGTTTTCAAAACACTCTACTCTTTATTGTTAAACTTCTTAACATATTCTAGATTCAGGTAGGTAGCCGGGGTGGTCTGACGCAGTTGAAATAAAATAATAATAATAATAATAATAATAATAATAATAATAATAATAATAATAATAATAATGGTCTAGTAGCACCTTATAGACCAACTAAGTTTGTTCTGGTATAAGCTTTTGTGTGCATGCACACTTCTTCAGATACAAACTTAGTTGGTCTATAAGGTGCTACTAGATATCTTTTTATTTTTATTCCTTAACATATTGTCTATCTTTAACATATACTTTGAGGCTTCAAAGCACATCTGTTTCAGTAATCCTTGAGTGTCAGCCGGGCGCAAAAAAATGCCACCCAGACTTTTTGAGGAGAATCTTTAGGTGCAACATGTGCCTGGCGCCCTGCTATTTTCGAACACTGCTCACTGGGTGCCCTTGGGCCAGCCAAGGCCTTTTGGCCTAACCTACCTCAGAAGTTTGTTGTGAGGATTAAACACAGAGGAAAGAGAACCATGTATGCCACCATGTAAGGTGAGATATAAATGCATTAAACAATATACATTCTTTTAAAATTCTCTGCTAAATCTGTGATTTTCAGTTCCTCCCCCCCTAAAAAAAAACACACTTTAAAATGCACACAATGGAAGTATTTGCCGTTGAGTTGTCATTCTTAGAAATGTTTACAAAAATTCCAAGTAACGCTTCACAGCTGTTTGAACAGACTGGGCCATAGCTCTATAAGTTTTACTCAAGAGTAGACCCACTGAAATTAATGGTCCTAAGGTGATCATACGCAAATTGGGCAGTGTGTTTAAATCACAGTATGACACTGTGCAAATATACTTAAAAAGTACAATGGGGCTTCATGCCAGTTAAACATGTATAGAATTACAGCCTAAGATTTATTTCTTCGGCTGCTTACACACACCCAAACCAAATATTTCGGTTCAAATCCTGAAGGTAGTTGGCAGGGGAGCGTATTTTTTGGGATGCAAGGCCTCTTGGGGATTTGAAGCCTCTTGGAGAAATCCACAACAACATTTTACAGCCGTTGCACAGATCTCGTTCCAAGCGCCAGCTCAACAAAACCACAGCGGGTTGACTAAAACTGGCTTCTAGACAAATAAATCAAGAGGTAATGAAATATTTACCCTCTAACCTCCTCAGCAATTTTGCAAGAAGCTGGAAAATGGAACAGGGAAGACGGCTGCCATAAGAACTTTAACCAGTTGGCTGAGCTATTAAGTTGGCATCGAGACAGATGCGGGGGAAGGAAAGAACACAGAACAAGCCAGTGATTATATGCCACGTATTTTGGAAATTCTTTCTCAGCCCCCAATCTCACTCTCTGCCAGAATGTATGTCTGCATTTTCAAAAACAACGAGGTCGAAAACAATACTTTGTGGTCACTACAGCGGCAAAAAGGCACTCATAACATTTCCCACTATTTAGGTACCTTGGAATAGAGATGGAGGAGGGTCAGAGAGAACCACAGACAGAAAAAAATATTTGAAAGTTCTGTTAAAGGGCTCTCCACCCCATAAAGTGAGTGTGATGCGATCCTGCTGTGCGGTGGACAGTGTGGCACAGTGGTTAGGGTGGTGGACTGGGGAGACCCGAGTTCAAATCCACCCCACCCCTGCTGGGCTGTGAAGTTAATGGCGTAACCTCGGGCGACAAGCCGCCAACTCTGAGCCAAACCTACCTCACAAGGTTGTTGTGAGTATAATAAAGGGGGAGAAGAAGAAGAAGAGTTTGGATTTGATATCCCGCCTTTCACTCCCTTTAAGGAGTCTCAAAGCGGCTAACAATCTCCTTTCCCTTCCTCCCCCACAACAAACACTCTGTGAGGTGAGTGGGGCTGAGAGGACCATGCATGCCCGGAAACTGCAATGAATCCAGAATGTGGCAGCTAGACTGGTGACTGGGACTGGCCGCCGGGACCACATATCACCGGTTCTGAGAGATCTGCATTGGCTCCCAGTACGTTTCCGAGCACAATTCAAAGTGTTGGTGCTGACCTTTAAAGCCCTAAACGGCTTCGGTCCAGTATACCTGAAGGAGCGTCTCCACCCCCATCGTTCAGCCCAGACACTGAGATCCAGCGCCGAGGGCCTTCTGGTGGTTCTCTCACTGCGAGAAGTGAGGTTACAGGGAACCAGGCAGAGGGCCTTCTTGGTAGTGGCACCTGCCCTGTGGAACGCCCTCCCAGCAGATGTCAAGGCAATAAACAACTATTCTACTTTTAAAAGACAACTGAAGGCAGCCCTCTTTAGGGAAAATAAAAAAATTCCTTCCAGTAGCACCTTAAAGACCAACTAAGTTAGTTCTTGGTATGAGCTTTCGTGTGCATGCACACTTCTTCAGATACACTGTATCTGAAGAAGTGTGCATGCACACGAAAGCTCATACCAAGAACTAACTTAGTTGGTCTTTAAGGTGCTACTGGAAGGAATTTTTTTATTTTGACTATGGCAGACCAACACGGCTACCTATCTACTCTTTAGGGAAGTTTTTAATGTCTGATGCTGTACTTTTTTAATCAGTTGGAAGCCGCCCAGATTGGCTGGGGAAACCCAGCCAGATGGGCGGGGTATAAATAATAATAATAATAATATTATATTATTATTATTATTATTATTATTATTATTATTATTATTATTATTTCTGAGCTCCTTGGAAAAAAGGAGGGGTATAAAATGTAATAAAGTAGTAAGAAATAAATGAAATGTGGGGGATAGCAATTGATTAAATTGTAAATTGCTTCAGGGTGTGCCACGGGAAGCAATTCATAAATTAAATGCACAATAGCTTATATTTTTGGAAGCTTATATTGTTGGAAGCTGTGTTGAAGGGGGCTTGACCCTAAAAAGGAACCAAGTAATAGTAGACTGGCCATATCTGTACAGTGGTACCTCGGGTTAAGTACTTAATTCGTTCCGGAGGTCCATTCTTAACCTGAAACTGTTCTTAACCTGAAGCACCACTTTAGCTAATGGGGCCTCCTGCTGCCGCCACGCTGCTGGAGCACGATTTCTGTTCTCATCCTGAAGCAAAGTTCTTAACCTGAGGTAATATTTCTGGGTTAGCAGAGTCTGTAACCTGAAGCGTATGTAACCCGAGGTTCACTGTATATACTTTCCATACACCCACCTGCATTAGTTATTTAAAACAGTACAATATTACTTTAACAGTCATGGCTTCCCCCTGGGAACTGTAGTTCATAAAGGGTGCCAAGAGTTATTAGGAGACCCCCATTCCCTCACAGAGCTACGATTCTCAGAGTTGTTCTGGGAAGAGGGATTAACCCACTTCTGGTGAGCATAGTACAGTGGGACCTCCGGTTACAAACTTAATCGTTCTGGAGGTCCATTTGTAACCCTAAACTGCTCATAACATGAGGTGCGCTTTCGCCGCCGGCACATGACTTCGACTCGCATCCCGGGGCAAAGTTTGCAACAAGGGGCATCTACTTCCGGGTTAGCAGAGCTTGTAACCCGCAGCGTTCACAAGGAGGACGGTACGTAACACAAGATTCCACAATGGGAAATAGATGTCCTGCCAACCTAGCAGTTTGAAAGCACGTAAAAGTGCAAGTAGATAAATAGGTACCACACGGCGTTTCCGTGTGAAGCTGTACGCCGGCTCCCTCAGCCAATAAAGCGAGATGAGCGCCGCAACCCCAGAGTCAGTCACGACTAGACCTAATGGTCAGGGGTCCCTTTACCTTTTTAACAACTCTCAGAACCAGAAAAGATACAAAGTATGTTTGCCAAGAAGCAGCTTAGCTGTTCAGAATAGGTGCATTTGCTATGTAATTGCAAGGCTTTCCTGTTTCGGGTGCAACAGAATCCAGCTTATTATATGGCTCAGGTGAATGGAAAAGGGTCGGCTGGTGGCAAGGTCCTTCAGAGGGCATTCTATCCCAAACCATCACTCAGACCACCCTATCCCAAACCATCCTTTCAGATCAATGAGGACTCAGAATTCTAGTTATAGGCCTGTGAGGGTTCAGAATTCCAGGGAGAAACTTGTGATTGGTCAGAGGGTTCTGGCTGGAGTACACTGTATATAAGTCCTGGCAGTGAACTGTCTGGAGTCAGTCATTTGCCAGGGGGTGAAGAGCATGCAAAACCTAGGGGGAAGCCAAGGGGAGTCTCCAGGGGGACTACTCCAAGATAGCTGCTGTTGGTCTAGCCAGAAGCTGACTATTAGCCTCAGGAAGCTGGAAGACTTCAGGTGAAGCAACCATGACATCTTTGATTGTGACCAAGTCCTGGTCTTTAACCAGACGGAAGACTTCACCAGAAAGCTGAAGCAAACCTATGGGTAGTAGGAGTGACAGCTGAAAAGACTCTGCTTTACTACTACTACTACTACTACTACTACTACTACTACTACTAATATTAATAATAATTTATTATTTATACTCCCGCCCATCTGGTTGGGTTTCCCCAGCCACTCTGGGTGGCTCCCAACTGAATATTAAAAACACAACACAGCATTAAACATTAAAAACTTCCCTAAACAGGGCTGCCTTCAGGTGTCTTTTATCCTTTCTGTGGCCCCATGTCCAGAAGTAACTAGGGCAGGAGACCAGCAAAACTGGCTAGTAGCTTTGCTTGGCCTTCAAAGAACGAGGGCAACTCTATAGCCACCTCTTTTGAAGCAGCAATGATAAAATTTTAAGTATCAATGTTCGAGCAACTGTATACTTTGAGCGACAGTGACCTATTTAAGCAAGAATCAAAGCCAAGAGCTGTTTACTTTGCAAGTAAATCTTACATTTAATATTTTTAAAATATTTTTAATATTTTTAATATTTTAATATTTTTAATATTTTAATATATATATTTAAAGTATTTGGTACAATTCTGTGGGTCTGTTCATCTCCTATATCCCACTACTATATGTAGTAGATTAGTAGGTCAGCACCTAGGGCTTGCCGATCGAAAGGTCGGCGGTTCGAATCCCTGCGGCGGGGTGCGCTCCCGTCGTTCAGTCCCAGCGCCTGCCAACCTAGCAGTTCGAAAGCACCCCCGGGTGCAAGTAGATAAATAGGGACCGCTTACAAGCGGGAAGGTAAACGGTGTTTCCGTGTGCGGCTCTGGTTCGCCAGAGCAGCGATGTCACGCTGGCCACGTGACCCGGAAGTGTCCTTGGACAGCGCTGGCCCCCGGCCTCTTGAGTGAGATGGGCACACAACCCTAGAGTCTGGCAAGACTGGCCCGTACGGGCAGGGGTACCTTTACCTTTACCTTAGATTAGTAGTAGGTTAAAGGAACAAGCTGCGACAGTATCCACAGTAAAGTAAAAAGTTAGGCAAAGCAGGTATATTTACTTTAAACTGTATGAGGCAGGGAGCCTACGGGAGTTCATAAGAAATTGGTAGGATAGTAAACAGTGGCTGGGTCCAGCAGGTAAGATCCTGCACAAGCTCCTATTGTTGTTGTTTTCCCTTTTTCTTTTATAACTTACCTCACTGCTTTCCAGATTTATATTTAACTATAAGCTATCCCGAGAGCTAGATGAAAAGTGTTCTTAATAAAATAAAAATTATTTCTTCTGGTGCTCTGCTCTTAACTTTTTGTGCTGACAGCTCTTGCTGGTTTGCGTGATTTCTCGGGGGGGAGTGTGCTTTCTACTTCACCTAATTTTGCGGGATATGTTTTATTGTCTACCATTTCAATGTGCAAGTTTAACAAAGAATAGGGTTGGGTCCAGAGTGACTAAGGTAGTTGAACTTAGTGTTTAGTGAAATCAATTGAAGGTAAGTCATGAATCATTTGTCCCACTGATTTCAATGGTGCCCCTAGTTCAAATAACTTAGAAGATTTGACATATTTGCAGAGGCTAGGTCTATCCTATTTCTGAATGAAGAACTGTGAGGCAGGTGCTGGGATTTTGTGGATGAGGCGGGAAGAAGAAGAAGAATGCTTCAGAGAAGAGTTTTCTTTTTATCAAGAACAAGACGGCCAGAAATGCCACTGATATCAACTGTAATGCTAAGATCTGTAACTTTTAAGATGTTCCATTTCCCACTCCCTCCCACTCATTTCCCCCTCGTGCTTCAAATCTCTTTATATTGTAACCTGGGGGCAGAGACAATCAGTTTTGAAAGCCACTTTGAGAGACCCTTTGGATACAGGGTGGGACACACATGCTATAAATCAATAAATAGCATTTACTGCGGGAGGCAGTGGAAGACAGGAGTGCCTGGCGTGCTCTGGTCCATGAGGTCACGAAGAGTCGGACACGACTAAACAACAACAACAAAAGCTAAGTAGAACCTCCATGTACATGCACAGAACCACAAGGGAGCTACGTAGCTCTCATGCCCTGTTTCAACAGGCCTCTGGCCACCCTCTGTTGGAAACGGGACACTTGGCTAGATGGGACTTTAACCTAATCCAACAGGGTGCTTATTAAGTAATGAGGAAGATTAGATAAAGTCATGATGGTAAAAGCAAGTCTATCAGCATTCAGTTAGTCACGATTTCTAAACAGACCTTCCATATGCAAAGGCCATTTTGCCTTTTTTTCTTTCCTAATGGGACAGTTTCAACTTACATAATTCTCAGAGTCAGGGCATAGCCCCAGGCACACAATTTTTCAGGGGGCATGAACCAGGCACCCCCATGCAGGTGACCCCAGCATAGCCCGCCATGCTGCTCCTTTCCACCCGCCAAGGGCCCTGCTTTGCTCTGTCCAGTCCTCACCGTGGCGTCGCTGGTGAGGACTGGGCCAGTTCCCTCCCCCCCGCCCCTGCACACACACACGGCCCGGACACTGCCAACCAAGATTCCATCAATGGTGTCTCCCCAAAATTTTACATATCACTTGGGAAGACAGGCGAATTAATACCAGTGCACTGGAAGAAGCAAAGATCACCAGTGTCAAAGCAAGGATTCTTCAATATCAACTTCGTTGGATTGGTCATGTTGTTCAGATGCCTGATTACCGTCTTCCAAAGCAACTACTCTATTCCCAACTTAAGAATGGAAAGTGTAATGCTGGTGGTCAACAAAAGAGGTTCAAGGACTCTCTCAAGGCAAATCTAAAAAAATGTATTATAAACACTGTCAACTGGGAAACACTGGCCTGCAAGTGCTCCAATTGGAGAACAGCCTTTACCAAAGATGCCATGGGCTTTGAAGACGCTCAAACTCAGGACGAAAGGGGAAAATGTGCTAAGAGGAAGGCACGTTTGGCAAAGCCTCACCATGATTAACTCCCGCCCAGAAACCTATGTACCCACTGTGGAAGGATGTGTGGATCCAGAATTGGCCTCCACAGTCACTTACAGACTCACTGTTAAGACCATGTTCATGGAAGACAGTCTTCTACGAGTGATCACCAAAGAAGAAGAAGAGGAACATGTAAAATGCAAAAAAGGGTCAGATTTAAACTTGAAAGATCGGGGTTCACACTCAGTGACAAAGCTCTCTGATGATCTTCGACTATACACCCTATCATGGCCTAATCTACCTGACAGTAATAAATATTATTCTGTACCTAATCACACAGAGGCAATACTGATCCTGGAAAAAGCTTCCGGGTCTAATCCAGGTCAAATGAAGCTCTTGAAACTCAAGAAAAGCGACTGTCTTAGACTTCTTCCAGCAAACACCACCAAGAGTTTCATGACATGTTAAAGACTAACCAATTCTATTATGGCACGTGTCTTCTTTGGACTAGAGTCTTATTGAATCAGATGCATTGGGATTCAAGCCACAGCTGTAATTTAAATACACCTAAGTACAGAGAATGATAAGCAGCGATAGGGAACCTTTCTTAGCCTGAGGGCCACCTTCTCTACTAGGCAATCTTCCAAGGGCCACATGCCAGTGCTGGGCAGGGCCAGAGACAAAATAGGTGGAACAGCAAATAAAATTATACCTTTTGTAGAAGACTAGTTTGTGCATGCACGCATATCTCCCCCTCCAGCCTCCATTCAGAAAAGCAAGAGGCACGGTCAGAGTTCCAGCCAGGCCAAAACACTTGGGTCACTGAGGGTTGTGGCCTGGGGAGAGTTTTGAGGCCTAGACAGAGATGCCTGGAGTTCTATTTGAGCTCAAGGCCTGAGTCCCCCCCAATCAATGGAGTCAAATGAAAACAGTGGAGCCAAATGAGCACGGGACAAAAGAGGCCGAGCACCTGATAATTCTTGGCCAAGCTTAACTGACCGGCCAGCAGTTGCGGCTTTTGATCTTCCTGGATTTCTCTTTATCAATGTGATATGTCTACTGTTAACAATGCCTGCCTCCCCAGGACAAACGGGTCTGTCTCTATGCAAAAGAATAAGCAGCCACAGCTCTGACACCAGAAGCCTATTTGACACCAGAGGAACTGCAAAAGGAGACACCAGGGTGAAGTGACAATGGATCAAGATGTTTGATTCTATTAGTTGAGGCTTGAATGGAAAAACTGGTTTCCTGTCCCACTCGAAAGGCAAAGATAGGGTGGCAGTCACAAATTGCTGTCCTGGAATGGTCGCTGTGCTTTCTCCTCATCCATTTCAGCTTCAACTGAATGGTCAGGGGCTTATTGTTCGTGCTTCTTTCCTGCTGAAACCTGCCATTCACATTTTTCTACACACCCATCTGTGCATCTATATTACTGCATTTATATCCCACCTTTGTCTCCAATGAACTAAAGGTGGAGTCCATGGTTTCCCCCTCCTCACTTAATCCCCACAATAACCCTGTGAGGCAGGTCAGGCTTAGAGGCAGTAGCTGGCCCAAGCTCACCCAGTGGTCCTCATGGCTAAGTGGGGGAGATTTGAACCCTGGTTACCCAGATCCTAACCACTACACCACAACATCAGCGTGCTATTACATACACACAAACACACAGTGTGGATACAGGTACACACCTCTACATGATCTGGTGAAGTGCCAAAGAGTTCATGGCACAATTAAGCCTTTAGGCTGCATACCCACCTAACTTTTTAAAGCACACCCTGCAAGATTCCTAGGGAGTGTAGTTTACCCCTCACAGAGCTCTTAACAACTTACAGTTCCCGGGATTCTTTGGGAGAGGAAAAATTGTGTGTTAACCCTATTCTGTGCGCATGCAGCCTTACTTTAAGGTGCTAATTTCTGATTCAGTTCCAGGGTTAATTCAAAGATCACCACTACAATACCACCACTGCCAGCCTTTATTTCAGCCGTATCTACCACCCCCCTCTTTACCCTTGGAAGGGGGTGCGTGGGCGGGCTGGTGATCCCTGGTTCAGCCGATGAGAAATACACCCACCCGTACCCACTTCAATAGTTTGACCACTACATTCAGAGCTCCTGAGCCCTGGCAATAATTCAAAAAACATCCAGGCATCTCCCCGCCCCAAAATTAACAATTGCAAGATGCCGCGGCAGAACTAACCATTCAAAGAGACACACACAAACACGCACCGCGTTGCTGTGTTGAACCCACAAAACAATATATTGCAATCCCTGCAGCGCAGCCCTTGCGGGGGGGGGGTGGATGTGGCGGCGCTAAGCTTTGCAAATGTTTCCAGCAACTTCCCAAATTTGGGGTGGGGTGGGGAGGGAATTACCCCCGCCATTGCAATGAAATCGCACAATGCTAGCCCCCGACACACCCACCTGCCTGCGGTCCCGGACAATTCTTGCCTTCCCCTTCCGCAGCCATGATCACGGCCGCCTCCGCGGATGGAGAAGCCCCGCCTGGTCTGCAAAGGGCTCCTCCTCTGATCGGGCGGAACAAGGTGTTGTGGGGAGTGAGAAAGAGAGCTCAAGGTCCCCGGTTCGAGCCCCAAATCGGGCAAAAGATTCCCGGATTGCAGTGGGTTGGACTGGATGACCCTCGCGATCCCTTAACAACTCTGCGATTCTATGAATGCGATGAATACTTTAATTCTCAAGGTGACGGAGAGCGACTGGCACTTAGGACCAGGCTCCTTTGCCCGGCCCCAAACCTGACATCACAAGGTGACTGTGCCTCAAGGCACGTGCAGAGCGCGACGAATTTCCCGGCATCTCTTTTCCGGGTTGCTGTCGTGAGAGATTTTGCCGCCAAAGATAACTAGCAAGCGTTAGTTAATACAAGAAGGGGCTAGGGATATAACAGAGTTGTAAGTTTCTAGAGACGACTCAGGTCACACACCCTCACCTTCGGGGAGGGAGGAAATAATGTTTTTCTCTCCTTCTTTCTTTCTTTCGCCGCCATGAAGCTGAAATATTTCCAATAAGCAAGCAAACAAAATATGAGAAAATCCAAGTTTCTAGTCCACTTGAGGAAGTTCCCCACTTTCTTTATTCCAACCCAGGAATCAGGAATGAGGGGAAAGATGTGTGAATGTTGTGGCATACATAATATAGTTAAAGGACCCCCATCCATAGCTGTCAACTTCCCTTTTTTTGCGGGAAATTCCCTTATTTCAGCGCTGTTTCCCGCTGCTTCCCACTGCTATCCTGGATTGTTAGATATCCTGTAGACTGTCCCCGGGACAGGTGAGGCTGCTGATCCCTTATTTTTGAGGCTGCTGATCCCTTATTTTCAAATCTGAAAGTTGACAGCTATGCCCCCATCCTGCAAGAATGCTAGGAATTGTAGTTCATCCCTCACAGAGCAGCCTAAACAAATTAGTTTCCAGGAGGAAGGTGTAATTTAAATGCATGGGTGTCTGCACAGACACCCCCTCCCCCGTTCAGTTCCTATGGGCACTTCCAGCCTAAAGTCCCCGTCCACCCCCCCCCCCCGCAAACCAGGACTTAGGAAACTGGCTCGCCTCTCAGAATGGTTCAGCTCTAGACAACATGGTCAATGGTTAGGATTGACAGGAGTTGTAGTGCAATGACATTTGGAGGGCTACAGGCAAACGAAGTAGGGGTTGAATGGGGCTGATGTCCATTTATTCCAATGGGTCTGGAATAAAACAAAATGAGCCTTCTATTATTCTACCCAGCGTGCATCACTGTAAACTTTCTATCTCAGTAAATCCACTTTTTTAAAAAAAAGCTATGGTTTTCCTAGTAGTGATGTATGGAAGTGAGAGCTGGACCATAAAGAAGGCTGATCGCCGAAGAATTGATGCTTTTGAATTCTGGTGCTGGAGGAGATTCTTGAGAGTCCCGTGGACTGCAAGAAGATCAAACCTATCCATTCTGAAGGAAATCAGCCCTGAGTGCTCACTGGAAGGACAGATCGTGAAGCTGAGGCTCCAGTACTTTGGCCACCTCATGAGAAGAGAAGACTCCCTGGAAAAGACCCTGATGTTGGGAAAGATGGAGGGCACAAGGAGAAGGGGACGACAGAGGGCGAGATGGTTGGACAGTGTTCTCGAAGCTACAAACATGAGTCTGACCAAACTGCGGGAGGCAGTGGAAGACAGGAGTGCCTGGCGTGCTCTGGTCCATGGGGTCACGAAGAGTCGGACACGACTAAACAACAACAAATCCACTTTCCAGTTAAAAGTGGAGGGTTTGCATCACACCAGGCACCTCTTCATCCATACGAAGCGATGACCAAAACGGCACCTTTTTTTTTTAACCCCACTACAATAAAACGTTTTAAAAGTGAAAGGGGGCTTTTAATTTTTTTAAAAAAAACCCAAGTCTCTGCTTTTTTTCTAGAAGTCCAAGTTGTACTTCCGTTTATGCGTCACTCTCGTCTTTATATCTCTACGGGCTTTACTCCTTTGAACTCCCAACGCGAAGTCTCTACATAAGAAGTGACAGTGAAGAGCGACGGAAGAGCAGCATACACTTCCTGTTTTTACCGGAAGTTTCACCGGTCTAGGACTTCGGCCAGTGTCTCTATGGCTTACCAGATCCCGAAAACGCGCCTGAGGCCTGGAAGCGGAGCTGGCGCCCGCTCGCTTCCCCGTCGGGCCATGTAACTGACTCTGTCGCCATGGAGCCTCCCGACACGAGGTAGTTGCCGCCGCCTGCGCCTCGCCGGGACCCGTAGCGAGCGAGAGGGGGGCGGGGGATGGCGGCGGTTGGGTGCGAGGGTGGAGCTACCAGTCTGGACCTGAGAGTTCTCCTTCTGGCCCGCATTAAAGTGGTTGAAGTGTTGCAGGCACTGTGACGTTGGCGCCGCGTCACGTCGCGACCTCACCGCGGCCGTTGACGTCACATTTCACACCGCCACCACCACCACCAAACTTTGAATTCTGAGATGTTTTCTAAAAAAAAAAAAGAAAAAAGCCCTTCAAATATTCTTAATTTGTTTTAAAAACGTTATTAAATTTATACAGATCCATGTAGTTACCTTGGTTGGTTTTTTTAAAAAAGTGACCAATTGTGCAAGTAAATAAATAAATAAATAAATAAATAAATGCAATGAGTAAATGCAATAAAAGTAATAATTATATTTAGTATTAGAAGGTGCTCATGGAGGCATGCATGCGTCCCTCCATTTTATCTTCACAACAACCCAGTGAGGTAGTTTAGGCAAGAGAGATTGTCACCAGTCCAAAGTCATACATTGTGGCATCGCTTTCAACCCTGCTATCCCAGGTCCAACACTCTAGCCATTACACCACACTATGACATGGGGAAGGTTCCACCCTGGTTGCTTCTACTTCAGCAGCAAAAGAAGCTTAGCTTTCAGTTGAAATTTAGAAGTGCGGACAGGATGGGGGAAGAGATCGTGACATCCTTGAGCATGTCATTGTGGTCCAGATTTCCATGCAGCGGAAAAGCATGCATGTTCTTGCAGTCCTGACTCACAAAAGGAGCTGCCTCTGTTCTCGCACAACAGCCTGTGGCGTCTGCAAGTATGCTTGTTATGCTAGCTAACAGCAAGGGCATCTTGGTGGGGATTCCCCCCCCCCCCCCGCATGCCCATGAGGTCTCCAGGAAGTTCAAACTGAAATCAGCTCAGTAAAAGACTGACTGGGCAGGAGCCATGGTTTGTCAGAGGCTACCCAGTGAACCCAAAAACCTTCTCACATCTGTATGCAAAACTTCCACTTAGCTTCACCTCCAGACATCCTTTCATTGTTGTTCTCTCCCTCCAGGGTCCTACTTTTCCCTTCGGAGGAGACGCAAGATCCTCCCCTGCCAAATGAAGTTTTAACCGCTGTGGTGCCAAATCTAACCCCAAGACATCAAGACCTCATTCCTACCCCATGTGGCCCTGTAAGTATCTGAACCAATTGGTTTCCTGTTAGTTTCAGTTGCATTTATCATGCTTAGAGCTACACCTGGCCTTCTGCGTTTGTTGCAGTAATGACATCCCTCTTTGGTTTTATCTCCTGCTTCTACCCCACCTACTTTCTCTGTTTTCCATGTGACTTTTTTAAAAAGTCACTTGGGGGCGGGGACCTATCAAACCTCTGCTCTAAAAAAGCTCCATTTAGATAATAAAACCTGACATACGTTGTCAGGGGTTCAGGAGCAGAGGCACAGGAGAGGGAGGAGACAGAGAGCGAGGGGGAGGAATCCGAAGGAAATATGAGCGATGACAGCGGCCCGAGATCTCTGAGTCTTTCCAGTGAATCGGAAGATTCACAGAAAGGGGCGCCAGTGGTCAGAGCAAGGGGGGCGCCTAGGGGGACACCCCAGGAAGAAGAGACCAGAGGGGAATCAGAGAGCAGCAGTTGGAAATCGGGACCAGCTTCCCCACCAGAGCGCAGTAGGGGGGAGGGGTCCCAGGTATCGGGATCTGGCGGCTCGCCGCAAGCGGGAGGGCAGGAGTTAGGATTGGCCACACCTCCATCGGGGAGCGAGGAAACGGTCAAGAGGAAGGTTGAAGGCTGCGCGCGCCAAGTTCAAATGCACAGGAAGGCGGCACAGTAAGCAGTCCGGATAGGGAGCCAGGTCCCAAAGCCCGCCGCAAAGAGGGAGAAGAGTCCGGGGGGTCAGCGTCAGAAGAGTCCAGGAAGGAAGAGACCACGGAGGGTAGAGGGACCCAGAGGAGGAAGGAAAGACGGAAGAGGTGGAGTAAGGCTAGAGTATTAAGTTGGTGTACAGGAGGCGGAGACTCAGACGGAGCTTCGCCGGTCTAGCTTCTAAGACGTAGAGCTGCACGCTGCGGCTTGAAAATGGAAATTGTAACTCAATAAAGACTTTTGTACAGTAATACCGGCTAGCGTGGTCCTCTGTGAGCTGGGACCTGGAAGCAGCTCTGACATACGTAAATGTACATCATTCAGGAAACTTTGATTATTTTGAAAGCCTGAAAACAGAGCCTATTGGTGAAAAGCACTATGAAGTTTGCTTGATGGGTTTGCTGCCCTGAGCTGCTTCAGGAGGAAGGGCATGATATAGATCAGGGGTCGGCAAGGCTTACCTTGCCTAGGCCAGTTCACTGCCGCTGAGCCTACTCCATGGGTGGGATCACGTGTGCGTGTGAGCGTGCACACCCATGATTTCTGGTGTCTGTGTCTGTGCAGACACGATTCCTGGCGCTGCAAAAGTGAGTCCCCTGTACCGGTTTAGTGCAGCACGGGGGGGACTTGCTGAGTGGGCGGCTTGTGGGCCGGTAAAACGACCCTCATGGGCCGCTTGTGGTCCATGGGCCTTAGGTTGCCAACCCCTGATATAGATAGATAGATTTAATGAATGAATGAATAAAAACGGGGGGGGGGGACACCACTTTGTCATTAACTACCATCTCTCAGGCTCACCCATTCCCCAGCTCCCAACTTTTATTTATTTAACAAAAATTACATACCACTTACAGTCATACCTCGGGTTACAGACGCCTCAGGTTGCGCATTTTCGGGTTGCGCACTGCACCAAACCCGGAAGTACCGGAACGGGTTACTTCCGGGTTTCGGCGCTCGTGCATGCGCAAAAATATTAAATCGCGTTTTGCGCATGTGCAGAAGACCAAATCGCGACCTGCGCGTGCGCAGATGTGGTGCTGCAAGTTGTGAACGTGCCTCCCGCACGGATCACATTTGCAACCCGAGCATCCACTGGAATTGGCAGTTGGCACAATAGATTCATTTAAAAATATTGATAAAAGCAATCCTTAAAAACCAGTTGACATAACGTTTAACAAGCTATAAAGAAAACAAGCTGTTTGAAAATAGATCTACCTGTTAAAATTACCTGCCTGGGTAGCCTTGCCTAAACAAATAAGTTTTACTCGGGCACGGGAAACAATACAGGGAAGGTCCCTGCCTGCTACATATGAGCAGGGAGTTCGAAAGAACACACCCTGCCAAAACAACACCGGATTATTTTGCAGGGCTGCTATGAAACCATGTAGTTTTTTTACCTAGTTGCAAAGCTGCTTAGAGAACATTTACATGCCTTTCTGATTGCAGATCAAACCTTGGTCGGAGCTGTCCTCTCCGGTCAAGATCTATTTCTGCGTCACCATCCTCTCCCTGTTGAGCGTCATCGGATTAACCATAGAGAACCTCGTTCAGCAGAAGGACGAAGACTTCACTGTCTCTCTCATTCAGCTGATCGGCGTTGGTAAGGAAGAGGGGACTCTACAGCAAAATGCCCGTTTTATGTTTTTGATGGGTGGGAAGAAGGGCTATATTTTGCAGAGGCCTCAGGTGAGAGGTAGGGGAGGAAATGTGTCTGTACATGGAAGCACACAAACATGAGTCTTCTTAATGAAGGTTGTGCTGGCCTGACATTTTGCAGCCTCTGCAATCTAACCATACAACAAATGGCAGCATGTTTATAAGAGAGATAGTCAAGAGTAGTGGAGGTCTGGTCCATTGGGGTGAGTGGAACTGCCTTCAGCCAGCCCCCATTTGCCTGTCTTCTTAGAACCACTCCAGCTGATGGCATGGGCTGTCAGCTTCCTCCTCCTAAGTCTCAGTATTAACCTTGTAGAATTGGGCAGGGAGGTGGATTCAGGCCAAATTAGAATTAGCCAGCTCTGCCTGTCATTGGCTTTGGCGCCATCTACTGTTGGCCTCCCTGCCTTTCACCCTACCAGTCCCAACAAGCACAAGCCACCATTGGTCAAGAGGTGCATTTGGCAGAATCTTAGTGTGTGGGGGGCTAAGCCCACTCAGTTCTGACCCCTAGACAAGAGTGAGGGAGGCTTTGCCACACTCTCAACAAATGGAGGCTGGTTGCTTTGTCCTACATAAGGCACGGGAACCAATAACTTATATGGGAATATAATACAAAAAATATAATCTGTTAAAAAAGAGAGCTGCTGGATCAGAGCAAAGACCCCTCTAGAGGAAAATGCAATAGCTAACCAGATACATACAGGAAGCTGGCAAACAAGGCAGAAGGGAAGTAGCTCCCTCCTGCAGTTGCCTGAGCCACCGACTGAGTGTGTTGGACTGTGACCTGGGAGAACAGGGTTTGACTCCCCGCTCAATGCCTCTCAGCCTAACCTACCTCACAGGGTTGTTGTGAGGATAAAATGGGGAGAACCATGTGCACCACCTTGAGCTCCTTGGAGGGTAAGGTGGCATATAAATCTAATAAATAAATAACTTCCTGACTCCTTCAACTGTGGAGATAATTTCTTCAAGAAATGGCATTATTCAGGTGTGCATGGAGCTGAATGGGACAAGCTACTTTATTCTCTCCCAGACGCTATTAATTCTGCTTATTAATGGTTAATCCCACAGGAAAGAGCTGTAGAACACCTGCTTTGCATGCAGAAGGTCCCAGGTTCAGTCTCTGGTAACTCCCTGCCAGAAACCCTGGAGAGTTGCTGCCAGTCAGTGTAGACAATACTGTGCTAAATGCACCAAGGGTCTGATTCAGTATAAGACAGCTCTCTATGCTCCTTTTGCATTCCTGCAATCGTTATAGCGTTTCCTGTTCACATCAGCGCCATGGCAGAGATCATCCACTTTCTGCAGGTGAAAAACTAAGGCCTAAGAAAATAACCATTGGTGCCCTTTGAGTCTCCACCCAAGCCCAATCTCCCAGGACTTTGGACCTTTTCTGTTTTCTGACCTCCATTGTCCTGGAACTGTGGGCAATACTACATACGGACTGTAGGTGGCGCCTCTAGCCCAACCATTTCCCTGATAGGAATCTGGTTAGGATCCCCCCCCCTCCCGCTTGCTACGTCCAAATCCAGCTGTCGAACTTCAAAACCCTAGCAGATAGCCATTCCATTTTGAGTTTGGACATGGTTGTGCATGCTTGCACATACAAAGCCAAAACCACACAAACCATACATATCAGCAGGATAACTTGGTGGTTTGCAGGACTACATTTTAAAAAAATTAAAAAATGCCGCAAGGCACAGAAACCCCCCCCAGAATTGTCCAGTGAGTACTGAAGGGCTACAGAATGCTGACCGACAGAGAAGAGAAAAACCGACAACCAAGCAGAATGGGGCATGGCGGCTGCAAAAGGAGACGCATAGATATAAAAAGGCTAGAGAGAACCAACTCGGCGTGTGAAAAGGTTGTTTCCTGGTTCACACCGTGAAGCTCTTTTTAATGCCCCCCACCCACCCCAGGCAGAGGTGAAACCTGCCCATAGAAATCAAAAGGTGATGTTCAAGATTGTCATGTAGCTGGGCATTTATTTTATTATTTTTTTAAAGGGGGAAGGAGAAAGAAACCCCAAACAACCCACTGTGGATTGTGCATGCTCAGTGGGCAGAGGGAAAAAGAAAACTGGGAGGGGGAATGGAACCCAGTGACAGAAGCACATCGCACTGCAACATTTTATTGCAGGCCCCCAGTTGATGGAACCCACGGGCGGTATTATAGGGGACTTCCTACTCTTTCTAATTTTGTGTTATGCCACCTCCCCACCCTCCATGTCGGCCATTTTGTGACTGGCATCCCTCTCTCAAAATCCAAAATGTGCCCCTTAGTCCAAAAAGTTTGACAACTGCTGATCTAGGGCCTTTTCCTGTCTCTGTACCAGATGTGAGGAACCTTTGGCCCTCCAGATGTTGCTGAACAACTCCCACCGTCTCTGCTCATTGGCCACGCTAGTTGGGGGCCGAAGGGAGCTGTTGCTCAGCAACATGAGGAGAGCCCAAAGCTGCCCACCCATGCTTTGTACCACTGCGCCCCATGGGCCCCTTTGAGCCAAGAACCACCTTGTGAGGCAAGCAGGGAGCTGCGCAACACTACCGACACTCCCCCTTTCCCCTGCCAACAGGTCCGCCACCTCCCTTTCCCCTCTCCTCCCTCGTGAACATCATACTACCTGCCTCATGTTCTCTAATCAAACCATGAATCTGCCATGGCGCCCTTGACAAGGTTCATACTTCACAGGTGCTGCCCTCCTGAGATGTTTGGCAGTTGGAATATGAATGCCGGCAGGTCCTGAGGTTCCGATTGGTCAAAAACATCAGGTGCTGTTCAGTATTGGCACAGATTTTGGCAGGGCAGAGAGGAACGAGCCTGGCAGGGCCCATTGATAATAATAATCATTATTGTTACAAATTTAAATGGTTACATTTGTATCCTCCAATAGCTTATGGTGGTATTCCCCATTTCCCCATATAACCCTGTCCGTTGGATATAATATCCAACTAGACCCCGCTCCCCCCATTATTTTTTTTAAAGAGACAGTGGCACAGGGTTAGAACACTTCTTCCAGCCCAAGGGCCACATTCCCTTATGGGGAACCTCCCGGGGGCCAGATGTCAGTGGCAGGTTGGGCCAGAGCGAAAAGTGGGCAGAGCATTGGGCATGACTTGGGGCACTGGGCTACACACACATCTCCAGGCATTCAGGGTACCTTATCACAGTTCAGTCACACTTTCCAGCGGGGCAAAAGCACACAGGCAGGGTGCATAGCAGGTTGGTTAGGGGTGTGGCCTGGGGACAGTTCTAAGGGCCAGGCAGAGAGTCCTCGGGGGCCACATTTGGCCGCCAGGCCCTGAGGTTCCTCACACCTCTGTTGCCACACAAAAGTGGAATACCTTCTTTGAATGTAAAAGGCGTTGGGTTCAGTCCGGTTACAACGATCGGGCAGTAGGTAATGAAGAGGTCCCTGAGAACTTGGAGAAAGGAAGATACAAACATAAGGCACGACCGGCGGCTGAGGCCATTTGTGCTCCAACAACAATTCTGCATGTTCTCTGCTGAGAAAGGCTGGCTTCCCGAACCGAGAACACTGAAGGCAGTAAAGTAACATCTGCACAATTTTCCTCCCATTTTGTACAGTTTCCATGGCACGCTACCTTGCACAGTGTATTTTTGACTGACAAAAATAAGGATAAAAATTAATTTCTGGTTTAGCTGATCCTGAGGACCGGGAAATCAATGTGGTTTAGCAGCAGTTTTGGAGCACACCTCTGCAATCATGAGAATCAGAAATGTGGTCCTAAAGAGAGAGAAAGCCTATTAAAAACCCAAGACATTGAAATTCTCAGTAAACTTAAGTTCAGTGATGACCTTTTTGAGCTTTTTCTAAGACCCCGTGTATTTGCTATGCGTCTAGAAGCCTGACTGGGACAGTAGATAGCATAGATCACCTCAAAAAAATAAAATACTAACAATATGGGCAGAGTATAGCTGCACCCTAAGAGCAGGCAATTGCCGTCATGGGTACTGTAAAATCATAAATAACCATAATGTTGGCTCTTGATGCTACCCAGGCTGAATGTTAATTACATTTCAAGAGATTTGTTATAAGCAATAATTAGATTAGGACTGATTTAATTTTGGCTGTGGCCATAGAAGGTAAACATTTCTTGTTCTTATCAACCGACAAGGTCTCATTCCCCACCCCCGTTCTTGAACAATTATCTCCCAAAATGGAAAGATAAGAGCTTGATATATAGAGAGGGTATTTCCAGTTATTAAGAACAAGAAATCTTGGTTAGTGCTCTTCTCATTTTCCCGAATGGGCCTCAAAAATCTCTTGCAGGTTTTCTGCACATACTGTAAACAGAATAAGACCAAGATGATGATTTTTTGCAAACACAGTCCTAGGTATAAATGGTGTTTAAATCACCAAGCTATAGAACAAGCCCTCTTATTTAGGTACCTAGATTTACTCTTTAGTGAAACCCTTTCTTGTAAGTGTCATCTGGAGGCATTGAAAGTCAAAGCACAAGAAACCGCTAGGGCATTGATGAAGTTCTGTTATAATAAGGGAGGCCTGCCGATTGAACCTGCCCTAATGATACAGTGGTGCCACGCAAGACGAAAAGAATCCGTTCCGTGATTCTCTTCGTCTAGCGTTTTTTTTCGTCTTGTGAAGCAAACCCATTGAAGGATTAGCGGATTAGTGCTATTAGCGCTATTAGAGGCTTTTAGCGGCTTATCTGCTGATCGGATCAGCTGATAAGCGTCTTAGCGCTATTATCGGCTTTTAGCGGCTTATCTGCTGATCGGATCAGCTGATAAGCGGCATAGTGGCTTAGAAAAAGGGGGGAAGGGGGGGGGAAACCAGCAGGAACTCGCAAGACATTGTCGTCTTGCGAAGCAAGCCCATAGGAGATTCGTTTTGCGAAGCACCTCCAAAACGGAAAACTCTTTTGTCTAGCGAGTTTTCCGTCTTGCGAGGCATTCGTCTTGCGGGGCACCACTGTATTTGGTTACTCAAATGCTCTATAGTGTTAAAGTCTAGGGCTCTGATTCAAACTTCATTAAAGTTATGGAAACTGCAAAATATTCACCCCCTCCGAAAGCTATGCTCTCTACCATCAGAAATATCAGCAACTCTTCTTCGCACAGAATCTGGGTGGCCAACAATTAAAGCGAGAGAGGACTGCACTCAGTTCATGTACTGTATATTAAAAGAATTGCTACTAAGCCAATCAAGCATTTCCCTTCACTGTGCTATATGGAATTGGGTGATAACCAACTTGGTCCATCTATCTCAGTATTGCCCACACTGGCTGGCAGTGGCTCTTCAGGGTCTCAGGCAGGGAGTCTACCCATCCCTACAGAACCTGGGCTCTGAACCTAAGGTCCCCCACTGAGCTGGTCCTTTCCCAGTTTGCCAAATCACATATGTTTGCCTCCTACTCTGCCACCCTCAAAATCCCTTGCCGCATAGCAAGCTCGACTGCTCCCTACTCATTGTGGAAAAGAAAAAAAGAGACAGATAAGTCAGCCAATCCCCCTCCCTCCACCTTTAGCATTTGGTGAGTCCAGGGCTCGCCTTGCTCAGAAATACTCCTGCACAAAACCACCTTGCTTTCCTCCCTCTGTGTCTGCAACTGCCGGGCAGATGCGTCTCGACAGAATCCCAATTAATAGGATCCCATTTGTCATCAGGTTTGGACACAGAAATGTCTCGACTTGAATGGCACGATCCAGAACCATTACTGTTGCCTCCTGTTCGTTCCTGCCCACTCCCCGCCTAGAAAAACCACACCTTTAATTTTTCTAGGGTTCTTCGGAGATATTTAGGGTTGCAGCAGCCAATGGATCCTAAGGAAACTTCTACCCTGGAAAGAGGGAGACAGAGAGGAACTTAGTTGAATACAACCTAGTGCCTCTTTCAAGATAGTGCTAGCTTTTAAAAACACATTAAAAAGTTATAAATCACTCGTGAGGACCGCAGGCTTTTGAAATGACCTCCCTGTTGCTCAGCCTCCACTCCCTGCTTCAGAGCCAGGGAACAGCTCCCTGCTTCACAAGATGGTTGTTGGGAGGACAGGTGAGCCAATTAATGGATGTTTCCTCTACCCTGGAGATAAAAAAGCCTCATCAATCTAACCTAACTCTAAATATACATATTTTTTTAAAAATGAAGAAATGCCTTCTAGGTTGACGTCAACCTTCAGCTTCCCCTTTCAGCTTGGAAGGCTCCTTTTTCTCCCCTGCGCAGACGGCTGATGGTGGGATTTGTCTCTTTCCCCGACAGTCTTCTGCATCTACTACGTGAGCCGGGGCATCTTGCAAGAGAACCGCCAGGAGCTCATCGTCTTCGTCCTCTCCATTGCGCTCGTCATGCTGCGCTCAGTCGTCAACTTCAGCGTCCTGCCTGCCGAGCAAAAGCCCAAACTGCTCGTGAGTGGTCAGCGGTTGGGTCTTTGCCATGAACTAAGGACCTGGCGGGAGCTTCCTAGATCATGCAAGATCACTCTGGGGCCTGCTGTCAGCATAGTTCAGCCCAGGGTTGTGTGTGTTGTGATGTTCCGGCATCACCTTCTAACAAATCTCTTTCTCTGCTGCGCCCCGGTTTTAAGAAGATGGCTGCCCCCCTTTTAGAAGGATGCATAACTGGTTTGGAACCGAGAAGGGAGGGCAGAAATGTACGCCACCCAGAACCGGTACACTTCAGTCCCTTGCAGGTCACCTTTGACGGAGGGATAAACTTGCTCCAAAAGGACTTGGGCATGGTGAGGCAGCAGAGTACATTATGATTCAGGAGAGGGGCAGGTCTGGACTTCCCTTCTGTTCAGAGCAGGCTCCAATCTTTCGTCCACGTGGAATTTGAATTCCTGCTTCTGTGATGCTCAGATTGCATTGCTTAGGCCCCATCTGCACATTTAAAGCAGCATCACAGCACTTTGAACAGCTGTGGCTTCCTTCAAAAGACTCCTGGGAGCAGTTTGGAGAGACCCTGGTCCCCTCGCAGAACTACAATTCCTGGGTGGGGGGTGTTTAACAGCCAGTCCCTCTGAGAATTGTAGGTCTTTGAGGGGGAACAGGGAGATCTCCTAATAATGCACAGCACCCATAACAAATGACACTTCCCAGAAGTCTTTGGGGGAAGCCACAACTCTTTAAAGAGGCATGGTGCTGCTTTGCATGTGCAGTGCAGGTGAGACCTTACATGTAGAGCATCCTAGTGTATTCTGCCAGCTTGCGTCCTTCCTCTGCAACCTCTTGCCAAGCCATCAGCAGTATTCACACTTGTCTCCCTGTTTTCTTCGTCAAACACGTTGAATCTGGTGGAGGTTCTTCTGCTGCCGCAGGGGCGTGTGGTCCATTCTGACGGTCTTGCTTCCATTTTTCCTCTTAAGGCCCGCTTTGTCCTGATCCTTTTAGTCGGTGCCTTTGACGTGATCTGCGCCGTGGTCCTCATTCAGACCGAAAGCATGATGGCCTTCCGGGTGGGCGGGGCCTTGGAGAGCCTCCAGGCCCAATACTTCATGCTCAACCTCTGCTTTTCCATGCTGACCTTTGACCTCCAGGCTCAGGTAGGCCCAGGCTGCAGTCCAAACCACAGCCTGAATCCCTTGGCCCATCTGTTTCCCAACTATGCCTTGCATTTCTCTCAACTGCTTTTCTGCAAGGTACACGCAGGGCAACTCGTATAAAAATAAAAAGCCGAGGAAACTGAGAGTTAAATGTGTTTTTACAAAAAAGCATGTAGCATGGGTGTTGCATCTTGCGTTTAACTCTGAGTAGGCCCACTGAAATCAGTGGACCTCAGGCATCAGTTTTCTTAAAATTGCAGAGCAGTTCTGAATGGTCGCTTGGAGGGGCTGAGCCTTGAATAGCTGCATTTTTGTTAAGTGTTCCTTGTAGCTTGGATAGCTCCGTTGGCTAGAGCGTGGTGCTGATAAGGCCAAGGTTGCAGGTTCGATCCCCTTATGGGACAACTGCATATTCCTGCACTGCGGAGGATTGGGCTAGATGAAACTCAGGGTCCCTTTCACTTCTATGAAAGACCCCAGCACAGGTCATGAAATGGCCTGCCTTTCTGGAAAGTGAGTGAGTTAACCAACACAACAGACTGTGAGCTTCAAATGGTTAAGGGGCGCAGGAAGGGGACGTCTGCAGCTGCTGCAACCTCTTAGACTTCTCTTTTTGCCTTCCAGCTTTGCTTGTGCGTTCTGCTGCTCACCTCGATTCGGGAGATCTCAGTTCTGCACAGCATCTTCCTGGCGGTTGGGATTCTCTGGGCTGGGCTGAAAGTTGTCTGTGGCATCATTGCTGTGAGTGCACCTCCCCTCCCCGCCCCCTTGATCAAATGGGCATTTCCTGGGGGTAAACCAGAGACATTTCCTCTAAGAAATGCTGGGCCCTGATTTATTTTAGAAGGAGCAGCATTCTGTGCCAAAGCACTAACATAAATTGCAAAGTTCTGCAACTTGGCGTGAGCTATGTGAATTATGCGTCTGGCCCTTCAGATTCTAGCACATTCTTCGCAACCACGAGGGCTAGAAAGAAAAGATAGTGACAGTTCTGTGACGCTGGACTCTGCATCCTGAATTGGGTCCTGTTCCATTTCTGAGGGATCCACAGAGCCCTGGATATTGTCTTGCCAGATGCCAAAATCTGTTGTTACAGCTATATGGGGAAAGGGGCTGTCTGTCCCGTCCCCTTTTATGCTAGTTGGGCTCCAAGCAGGCTACGCTTGTGGTGCCTCTTCAGGTAGACACAGATGTGGTTCGACTGCATTTAGGCAAGGCCAAGGCCAGGTGAAATTCCCTGAACCAAGGACTGCATGAAAGGGAGCTTTTGCTTCAGTGACCTGCAAAAGCCTTCTGCATGGTGGCCAGCCCAGTCTTGCAGCTTCCCCCTCATGCTCCGAGGAGCCACCTTTTCCCTTTGGAAGCAGGGACAGGGAACATTTTTCAGCCCAAGGGCCGCAATCCCTTCTGGGCAGCCTTCTGGGGGCCGCATGCCAATGGTGGGCGGGACCAGAGGCAAAGGGGGCGGGGCAACAGAGTTAAACCTTACCTTTGTGGAGTAGCTCAGGTTCTACAAATGCCCATACCCCCTTTCTCTGCTCCATATAGACAAGAAAGAGGCATGATCAGAGTTCAGGGACACATTTCAGGCAGGCAACACCACTCGGGGTCAGGGGAGAGTTCTGAGGGCCAGGTTGAGAGGGCTGGGGGCCACATTTGACTCCTAGACCGGAGGTCTCGTCCCCACTGCCTGAAAGTGCCATTGCCTTGTTCAGCTGCTGGTGGTTTCTCCAGCATGGGGGTGAGGGTTGGCTGGCTCTGAAGTGTCTGGGAAAGCCCACCTCTTGGCCTGGGAAGGAGGAGAAGGCTCCTTGTTCAGACTGCCTCCTAGTTTTGCCACTGTTTTACCAGTAGGGGGTAGCAGGGTGGGGGGCTGCCCTAGCTCTGCCCCACAGCCTTTGATGGGATGCTTATGATAACTCTTGAGACTACTTTGAGAGGAAGCTAGACTTACATATAGCTAAAGCAGACCCAACCAATGAATGTGCAGCTAACTCAGTTCATCCCCCCCCCCACCTGTTTCCCAGATATTAAAAGAGTTAAAACCTCTAGCCTGGATTTTTCTGAGTCAGAATTTGCCCGAGGTTGCTTATCTCGCCTACCTGATCTACACGGTAAGTCGTGCCAAGGGTTTTGTTGATTTAATGAGAAGGAAGGGCAGGGGGAATTCTTCCAGTCTCAAGATGCTGATTGCTAGAGCAAGCAAGTTAAGCCCCTGGCTTGGCTGCCTTCATGTGGGCCCTTTTTCGGTAGGGGCTGTTCTGAAGGAAGGGCTGCATGTTCCCAGAGTGCAGGCAACTGGCCGTCTCACCATGTAAAGTTGGGTTGTTTTAATGCTTTATTTCTAAGAAGAAAGGTTGCTAGCCCCTATGGTTTCAGGTCTAGGCTGTGTGGACAAATGGGCAAAATCGAAGTAGCCGGTACTGACTATCAACGTGATCCTAACTACTCTGGGACAAACCTGACATTTCAGATCCTGTATCCAGCCAAGTCCTCCTCAGAGGAGACCCATTGAACGGAATAGGCCTAGGTTAGCCATGATTGATAACTGCAGACGGCCTACCCTGAGTAAGGCGGGCATTGGACCCAACTCCCTGTTTCTTCGTTAACATTTCCTATGTACCAGGAAACTGTGTTTTGTGCCTTATCTTTATGAGAAGGAAGAGGAGAGTGTACTAGCCATTGGCTAATTTCCAGGCACTTAAGCCACAGTAGGTCCCACAGGGCGTGGGGAAGTTGTGCGCTGCATCTGATCCTTACAGGACCCCCATGTGGCTTACTCTGGGTTGTCTGGTGACTGCTGCTTGGAGCACGATAAACCCACAAGAATGGTTCTCCCCATGTACCTTCCTTCTCCTCAGCCTCTGTTGGGGGGCAGGCAATGTAGTCAACGGGACGCGGATGGCACTGTGGGTTAAACCACAGAGCCCAGGACTTGCCGATCAGAAGGTCGGCGGTTCGAATCCCCGTGACGGGGTGAGCTCCTGTTGCTCGGTCCCTGCTCCTGCCTACCTAGCAGTTCAAAAGCACATCAAAGTGCAAGTAGATAAATAGGTACCGCTCTGGCGGGAAGGTAAACAGCGTTTCCGTGCGCTGCTCTGATTTGCCAGAAGCAGCTTAGTCATTCTGGCCACATTCTGTACGCCGGCTCCCTTGGCAGTAAAGCGAGATGTGTGCAGCAACCCCAGAGTCGGCCACAACTGAACCTAATGGTCAGGGGTCCCTTTACCCTTTACCTTTTTTAATGTAGTCAACAGCACCAATCACAGCTGGGGTTCCAGGATGGGGAGAAGCGGGAGAGGGAGAGCTGACTAGTACACCAATCCTGTTGCTTCTTGGCTGTGCCCAGTGCCTATCAGCTGGCAGGGGGCGCAGGGAGGATGCTGAGAGCTCAATGTACCATCAGGGCAAGTTTAGACCTCACAACGCTTTGTACAGAAGTTGTAGTGGGACTGGGAGAATGAATGTATGGCTCTTATTCCACCCCAACATGCATACTTTAGGGCTCAAAAAGGCCACCCGCTACAGGTTTAACATGATCATCTGTCTTGGTCCAATAGACCCAACAAGATAAACACCCAAAACTGGGGCTAATAAATTATCATCCCCCCACTAACTGGGGTGTATGTGTGGCTTATTTGAGCCAAAAGCCCCTGAGAAAAATGCCTATCCAGTGCTAGTCCCACATTTCCAATGACTTTTGTTCACCCTTGGAAGCGGTTAACTCAAGCCAGGCTCAGAACATTCCAGGATTGCGGCCAAACGCTCCCACGTCCCGCCATCGCCAGGCATCCGAGGGTTAGCGTCGGGGTGCTCAAAAGGCTTCTGAAATCCCAGGGCGCCCTGGGATTTTGCTTCCGGTCAAGGCAAAGCAGGGAAAATTCAGACACAGCAACAGCCCTCTCTCTTTTTAAAAAATGCATCACAGAGACGGTCCTCAGGCAGCCAGCTCTGAACGTGTATCAGCAGGAATAAACAAGGGATTAGAGGGGAAGAGCCCCAGAAGTTTCACCCGCAGATAATTTCTCCGAAAGGCACAGAAGCCAGGAGGTCCGGGAGATTATGTATTTAAAGTGTTGCCCCACTTTTCAGCTGAAGGGACGGTCTCTGCCTTCGGCACGGTAGCATTAAGGTTTTGTGCTTGAGCTTTCTTTTCTCTCTTCCCTCCCCTTCCCTTTTTCCTTGCATGCTTTATGAGATTGTGAACGGGGGTGGGGTGGGGGGCAAGGAAGGGCCATCTTTGAGCTCGTTTTGGAAGCTGCTCAGAGAATCCTTTTGGCTGAAGTGGGCCGGTTGGGCTGGGTGACCCCCTCCCCTCCTTGCAACACCATCTGAGGAGTGGTGCAGTTGCACTGCTAGATCAGTGTTTCCCAAACGTTTTTGGGCAACGGCACACCTGTTTACCGGAAAAAAATCTCGCGGCACACCACCATTAAAGCCCCGCCCCGTGACGTCAGCGCGCAGCGTCACGCCGGGAGGGACGCACAAAAGTGAAAGTTTTTTCCCTCCCCCTTGCCGGGGTGGGAGGAGGCAGCAGAGCGAGGGACTGAGGGACGGCGGCAGCTGAGGCGGCGGCAGCTGTTGTGGTGGTGGCGGCGATAGCGGGCGGAGGAGGGGGCGGCGGCGGGGCTTGAGGAGCCGTCGCCGGGAGTTGCTGCTGCTGTTGTTGCTGCTGCTGCCCGGACATGCCGGCCTCCTCCTCCTCCGCTGTCTCGCGCTCCTCCCTTTTGCGCGCGCTGCCCCGCCGCTCGGCACCACCACCGCGGAGCCGCCCCCGGCTCGACGCGGATCCTCGCCGCCGCCGCCTCTCGCCGCCCGACTCGCCCGCCTCCCTCCCACGGCACACCAGCCGATGTCTCACGGCACAGTAGTGTGCCGCGGAACACCGGTTGGGAAACACTGTGCTAGATTAACCAATAGTCTGTCTCATAAGACAGACTCTTCTTTGGGTAACTCAGTGGTAGGGATCTGTCTTGCAAGTGGAAGGTCCCACGTTCAGTCCCCAGCACCTCCAGGTATGGCTGGGAGAGGTCTCCTGTCTAAAACCAGGGTTTCCGAAACTTGGGTCGCCAGCTATTATTGGACTACAACTCCCATCATCCCTGACTACTGGTCCTGCTCCCTAGGGATGATGGGAGTTGTAGTCCAAAAACAGCTGAAGACCCAAGTTTGGGGAACCCTGATGTAGACAATACTGAGCTAGGCAGACCAGTTATTTGACTCTGCATGCGGCAGCTCCCTTTGTTCCTGTGCCAGCCAACAGAAACTTAGCCCAGTCATGAGACTCCCGTGATCCTTTGGGAACACAGTTGGCATCTCATCGCTCCCCTAGGGAGCCATCATCTTGGCACTTAACACAACGGAAATGAAACCTGCTGTTTCAGAATGAATTGTTCACACACCAGCGGCTCGGATTGGCTGCTGCACCGAAACTGGAAAGCTTTTCGCTTTCTTCGGAGACAGAGGGGTGGTTGGTTTCTTGATGTTGCAGCAGCAGCACAGGGATCTCAAGGACTGCAATGCTTTCCAAAAACCGGCCATCTGACAGCTTCTTCTCTCGCCACAGCTGTGTGGAAAGCAGCAGGGCTTTATGGGAAAGGTCAAGCTGGCCTGGCTGGTTGGGAGGAAGGAGTGGGCGTGGGAGACGAGAAGGTCAGCGGAGGTGAAGGGATTGGGATTGCAAGCCCAAGGTGGAAGTGAGAGAGACAACACAAGAGATTTTAGGGCATGGTGCTCTTGTTGGGCGGCTGTCCCACGTTCCGTCTTTCACTGCCATTCAAAACAAACAAAAAACTAGAACAATTTTTTTTTGGGGGGGGATGTCATTAGTTTTCATCAATATGGTGATCCTGCTGGTCAAGCCAAGAGCCCATCTAGTCCAGCGTCCTGTTCTCACAGTGGCTGACCAGATGCCCATTCTGGGAAACCTTCCATCAGGATCCGAGCCCAAGACCCTTCTCCCTCTTCTGTGGCTTCCGGCAACTGTTCAGAAGCATTACAAGCACAGCCATCATGGCTAGTATCTTGCGATAGCCCTTTCCTCCAGGAATTTATCTAATCCTCTTTTAAAGCCATCCAACTTGGTGCATGTCTCCTGGGGGAGTGAGTTCCATAGTTTAACACTGTGTTGCATGAAGATGGACTTTCATTTATCCTGAATCTTTTATTATTCAGCTTCATTGGATGTTATAAGAGAGGGAGAAAAACTTTCCACTTTCCCCACGACATGCATAATGTTATAAACTTCTATTTCATCGCTTCTTACTTGCATTTTCTCTAAGCTGAAAAGTATGAAATGCCGCAGTCTTTCCTTGTAGGAGAGTTGCGCCATCCTTTTCTGAATCTTTTTCTGACTCAACAATATCTTTTTCCTTTTTTTGAATTGAGGCAACCAGAACTATACACACTTTCCTTCCCTTTCCCTTTCCCTTTCCCTTTCCCTTTCCCTTTCCCTTCCCCTTCCCCTTCCCTTTCCCCTTCCCCTTCCCTGTCTGCTCTCAGTTGCTGTCAGTAACATGATTTAAATTCTTCCCAGGAATTTCCATGTTTTCTCCTGAGCCTTACTTACTTACTTGCTTGTTTATTTACTTATGACATTCAAACTCTACCCTTTAGCCTGAAAACCCTCCGAGTGGCTTACAACGTCCTGAGACTGCACTCAGGCTTGCAATCTTTTTTTAAAAAAAGACAAAAGACATAGCACATGAGGAAAAAGGAAGGGGAGGGAGAAGGAGATAGCAAGCTCAAGCCTGAGTTCTTAGAAGTTACAGCCAATTTCAGTGGCAGTTCTGGCTGTCTTGCTGCCTGCCCCCTCGAAACATGCTTCCATCCCAGATCAGGTCCAGGAGCAGAGTCAGTGACAATGTCCAGGCTAGGAAGGGGGGACAGCTCCTGCCATTCCTGCTGTATCCATACATGCTGGCAGTAGCTCCGGAAAGGGCCAGAGCTCAGTGACAGAGCAGCTGCTTATCCCTTGCATTTCTGGACAGGGCTGCGAAGGACTCCTGTCTCAAAACCATGGAGATCTGCCACCAGTCACTGAGCCACCTGGACCCAGTAGTCTGACTTGGTGGAAGGCAGCTTCCTCTGTTAAGGAAAAGCCCTAGCTCAGTCATAGAGCATCCACTTTGCTTGCAGAAGGTCCAGTTCTCAGTGGTATCTCCAGCTAAGGCTGGGGGCGGGGGAAGACTCCTGCCTGAAAGCCACTACCAGTCACTGCGGACAGTCCTGAGCTAGGCAGCCCAGTGGCCTGACTGAGGAACAGCTGGCTTATTCATTACATATGTATTCTGCCCCTCTTCCAAGGAGAAATCTATTTTGTCCTCATGACAATCCTGTGAGATAGGTTAGACCGAGGAAGAGTGATGAGTGGAGATTTGAACCTCTCTCTCCTGAGCAACACTCTTAACCACAGTGCCCCATTAGCAAAATGTTTCTGTCTCCTCTGGCATTGCAAATTGCCCCAGAGCCTGTCTTCCAGATTGTTTTATGCCCACTTGTTGTGGGGCCTCCATCGTCTCTCCTCTTGCTCCCCAAGCATCACTTCTCCTGCAGGTGCATCATTTCGCCCCCGGCTGCAACATTGGGTAGATGGGACAATTGTCCATCCTGCCCATTTCACTCCTTTCGTTTCTCTCTCTGAAAATGTTATTTCTTTATGTGGAATGTGCTTTCTTCCCAGGTGATCGAAGAGTGGGGACAAGGGAGTTCCTATGCACTGGAAGCGGCTGTCATCACCTGTTCCTGCATTTCTGTGATGATCAAAAGTGTCCTGTTCTGGGCGTTGTTCCATGTCTATCACAGCTTTGGGCAAGGGCTGAGAGAAAGGAGTGAGTATTGGAGGAGATTAATCCAGGGGGAGGAAAAACAGATGGACACGTACATAGAAAAGCCCAGAGAATTCGAGGATTGAAGGCAATGGGAGTGGGATGGACCATTCATGTCCAGCTCATGGGTTTCAGTGGAACATCTGGCTGGGCAGAGTGAAAAGAACTTTATCTCCCCCTGTCCAAATTCATATTAAGCAGTTGGCATGTATTTATTTGAAGCATTTTACCCTGCTCTGCAGCTAGGGTGGATGGGTGGGTGGAGAAGGCTCCCAGAGCAGTTTCCAAAACTCAACAGTAAGATAAGTTCTGCCCTCAAGCTTATAATCTAAAAGGCACGGCAGAAAAGGAAAAGGGATTGGGAGGGAGGAGGGAGGAGGAAGGCAAATTCGGGCTGGAGGTCTTACAGAGCTTTTAGTAGTGATTAGCTGGAATGGAAGAGAGTTCAAGGAGAAGTGAAGGAGTGAAACTTATTACTATTTATTAAATTTCTATACCACCCTTCATCCGAAGATCACAGGACAGTTTACAAAAAATAATACCTTAATAACAGAAACAATAACACCCTGTACAAAGGTTAAAAGGCCACAGATTGTTTAATTCGCCAACGCCTGGGAGAAGAGGAATGTTTTTGCCTGGCACCTAAGGATATGCAATGAAGGCGCCAGGCAAGCCTCCTTGGGGAAAGCATTCCACAAGTGGGGAGCCACCCCAGAAGAGGCTCATTCTCGTGTTGCTGCCCTCCAGACCTCTCGTGGAGGAGGCACATGAAGAAAGGCCTCAGTTGATGAGTGCAGGGTCTGGGTTGGTTCATATGGAGAGAGGCGGTCCTTGAGGTATTGCAGTCCTGTGCCGTTTTAAGACTTTGTAGATCAAAACAAGCACTTTGAGTTGGGCCCAGAAACCAAATGGCAGCCAGTGCAGTCGGTTGCTGGTCTCTCCACTGAAGTTGATGCAGCAGCCCTGCTTCCCATCTCTCTCCCTCTGATGCAGCCTCCTGGAATGGTTGGCAACAGAGAGGAACCTGATGGAGAGATTCTTCAGTGCTCTCTTCCTCACCCTCTGCTATAGCCTGATGGACTGCTAGCTGCTCCCGGACACTTGAGGAAGGAGCCTCATTTAGCCCATCCAAATGGTGGAGATTGCATGCTGATTGATAGAGAGGGCCACCAATCAGCACAAAACTCCCGCTGCATTCGGTGCGCCTTCCCTGCAGCATCAGTGCAGTGTGTATTTCCAAGGTGGCTACAGAAGGAGCTGCCTGGCATACTAAGAAATGGCCAGCTAGCCAGGATGACTTTGTGATACCTCCACCGTCAGAGGCAGTATGCCTCTGAATCCCAGTTGCCTGGGAATTGCAAGTAGGGAGAGTCGCTGTTGCACTCTTGCTGGTGGGCTTCCCATTGAGCCACTGTGAGAACAGGATGCCGAAGCAGATGAGCCACTGGCCTGATCCTGCAAGCTCTTTAACGTTCTTTAAAAAACGGCGAGATTCTTCCTATCATTTACCACGACTCCTTTCCCCACCTCTGCAGTGTTTTCTTCCTATGGAAGGATTGACTCGTGAAGCACGATGCCTTCTCCAGGTACGGGGCGGCACTCTTACAAAGTGAAGGTGTGCTGCGGGAGATCAGCTCCCTGCTCCAACCCAAGAAAGTGGGGCTCCGAAAGGCAGGTCGTAGCAGGAGCAGCTTGACCACAGTTCAACAGAAGACGTTTGCACAACCCTCCACCTCCTGGGGCTTGCTGCGGGAACTCTGCTCCGTCAAGTTTGAGTCCTTTTGCCAAACAGCTCCTGCATGCAGCAACCCCGTCAAGATTCCTCCGGTGTGTTTGTTTGTTTACGCTAGATACCACTTCACCCATTACCCCGCCTTCGAAACAGCTGCCACGACGACCCCCTCCTGCTGTGGCTTGCCTCCCAAGGGTTAGTGTTGCCGATGGACCATTCATTTGGTGCTTTCTTCCTCAAGCGCAGTCCTACACCTAGATTAGCTTTGGGCATTGCAAACCTGGCGGGGAGGGCCTAAGTGACAGCCCCAGCACTGTATGCCCTCATTTGCCGTATTTCACTGCCAAGAGCCTCATCCTGGCAAACGAGGAGCTGACAATCCTCCAAAGTTTTATCTGTTTTAAGATGACAGCCCCATCCAGTGAAATTTATGCCTCCCACATAAGAACCAAAGATTAGAAATCTAGCGGAAGAAAACCAGAGCCAGCTTGATGCTTTCGTGGGCTGCTTAAAAGTTGCGCGAGGACCACATGCAGCCTTTGGGACGCACCACCTCTAGATGTTCTGGACTGCAGTTCCCATCAGCACCAGGCACCGCTGGCTGGGGCTGATGGGAGTTGTAGTCTAAAACATCTCATGGGCACAAGCTCAGCAAAGTCCGCTCGAAACCCAGCGCCTCTGCGGTTGCAAAGCCATCTTGCCTGCCATTAACCCAAATCCAAATGGGTGTGTTTGGTTTGAAACTGGAAATAGGGCTCAAACTGCAGAACCACCGTGACCCCTCTGGCCAGCCCCATCTAGCCTATAACCTATAGCCCTGGCAGAACAACACTCAAGTACTGATGCTGGTGTGTGCTGAAGTTACCTGCTGGCTTCCGTGCTGCTGAAGACCTTCACGGTGGCAAGACACACTGTTTTTACTTGTCTTGGCACTCTTGGCCTCTGGTCCCAACCCTTTGGTGGATGGCCGAGGGCCTGAGAAACAGGAGAACCTCAAGTTCCATTTTTGCCCCAGGAAGAGTGGCTGATTCAGCACCCTCAGAATAGTTGATGATTTGGGGCAAAGGGAAGGCACCTTCCCCAAAGGTTACATGGAGAAGGGCTGCCCCCCACCCCAGCCAACTCCAGAATCTGACTCCAAGGAGTATGTCTGTGCCTTAAAACAGGAGAGAGATTAAGACAGGCATGAGGAATCTGCGGCTTCCCAGACGTTGCTGCCCAGTTCCTCCCATCCCTGACCAACAGCATCTGGAAGGTGGCACTAAAACTGTGTGGGGAAGCTCTGGCCCGCCAGCTGTGCCGAACTCCCGGCTCCCATCAGCACCAGCTTGCATGTCCAGTGGGAGTTTAGCTCAGCAAACAACCAGAGGCTTCTTCACACACCTGCACCAAAGCAAGGGGTGAGCAGCTTGTGGCAATTCCCCATATGTTCAACTACAGCTCCCAACATCCCCGACTATTGGCTGGGGCTATTGAGTGTTGCAAGAACATTGGGGGTCCCATAGGTTCCTCCATGTCTTTGCTAATCCTACCCCACCCTGGAAATGTTTGGCCTACAGCACTTTGGGGAGAGCTCTCCTTCCACACGGGGCTCTTAAGAAGACTGGAGCAGCATGGCCAGCTTGACGCTGGCCCCAGTCTTCCTGTTGGCTTAATAGGCCCCCCTAGAGGCCCTTGTGGGCTTGTCTACCCCACTTTCCTCGGAAAGACAGCCGATCACACATCAGTCCTCAGTGATGGGAGTCTGCCGCTTTGTTCCACGGAACAAAACCTGCAGTGCTACAAGGGGAAGGCAGAACCTCCCCAAGCCCCACAGAGGCACAGGCTGTGTTTTTGCCCGTTTAGGGAAACCGTGCACCCAGAGCTGGGTGTCTTGGTACCTGTGAGATGCTTTGCCTTGGAAGCCTTTGTTTCAAGGACAGCCTTTGCCAACCTGGTTCCCTCCAGAAGTTCTGGCCTACAACCCCCAGCTGTGCTGGCTGGGGCTGATAGGAGTTGTAGCCCAGAACATTTGGGGGGCACAAAGTTGTGTGTGTGTGTCTGTGGGACACTTTCCTTGAAGCTGCCCACAAGCTGCTTGGACAGTGCTTCCACCTCCCACTGGCTAAAGCTTCAGCAATTTGCTTCTGTCGGTATTCGTGTGGCTGACTTCTTGCTAAATCCCAAATAATTTCTCTGCCTCCTAACCTGATTCCTTCCCTTCACACCCTAAATTATTATTTTGGTCCTAATTTTTCAAACTAACCAAGCCTATGTGAGTGTCTTAACTGATGCGCTTTTCAACAGCAGTGAGGGTGGTTTTTTTAAATTAAGGAAAAAGAATGTTTAATACAGTAATTCAAAGCTTTGTTAATTTATTAAGAGGTTTGTTACTGGCCTTGTATTTTTCAATAAAGTGTCAATGCTACCAATTGGGGGGGTTGTTTGTTTTTCAACGATGCCTATCCAAAAAGGAAGCAATTTTAAAAAAGGAAAATATTAAATTTGCACATAGTGAGATTACATCCTGCCCATTACTTTCATTGTTAGTTGCCAGGCAGTGGGGTTTGCTCAATCCTTGTTTGCCTCCATCGACTTGGTTCTTGTTGAAAGCCAAAGATCTGCGTAGAAAAAATCTCCTCCCTTCCCATTCCACAAAAAAGATTGCCGTTTATTTATTTTTAAGAGTTCTTTCCACATCTCTCCTTTCTATTTACTTTGCTCCCGCCTGTTATATCTCAACCACCAACAACTCTGCACAAACATAGCCCTTTAGAAGGAACACCATGGCATACTTGTGACAAAACGAACAATTATCCGTCTTTTGGAAGGATAACTTTTCCTCAATTGACAGCGGGAAGAGAAGTACTGTAGCGCTCTCATTCCCAACCCATGTCCCCTGTAATGTTTCCACTTCCCCATAACCTTTCAAAATGGTGGCACTCCCGCCAACTGTTAAACCCTCATGAGAGCTTCCGCTTACAAGAAAAATGGCCGCCAACTGGATTGGCTTTGAGTGGGCAAATTCATGAAGGGTAAGGCTTTCAGTGGCTATTAGCCATGATGGTTATGTTCTGGTCAGAGGCAGTAAAGTTTCTGAATACCAGTTGGTGGAAAATGCAGGAAAGGAGGGCACTCTTTTACCAGACAGGCATCTGATTGGCCACTGTAAGAACAGGATGCTGGAATAGGTGGCTCATTGGCTTAATCCAGCATATTCCTCTTATGTTCTCTAGTTTCCATGGTGCTTCTCAACCCAGAGATAGCCCATGTGGTTGTTCATGCCTGACGACTGGCCATGGTGGCAAAGGATGATGGGAAGTAGGGAGCCCAGCACATTTGAAGGGCAGATTGGTTCACCGTTGCTGAAAACATGAAAGCAGGTGGGACATTAAGAGGACTGATGCAGTAGGTCCAGTCTTGAGCTCTCTCTCCCCTTCCACAAACCTCTGAGATTAACCAAGACATAACTCTTATTTCCTTTACTTGTGGGCCCCCTGCAACAAGGCACTGTGTTTTAATGCCTCGCAAAGAGCAAAAAAGTTTATTTTAAAAAATGCTACGGCACAAACACCAACTTTGGAAAAAAAATGGTTTATTGAAAAGGTCTGGAAAATAGTTTTGCTCTCTCAGCAATATTTAACAAGTCTTTTTCAAAGCAGTAACAATATGAAACGTTAGGCTTTTTTATTTTTTCCTTTATAAAGTTCAGAACTCTGGGCGGTATGCCATGTCATCAACACTTTTAAAGTTTTGAGTAAAACAAGGCTTGCCTCTTTGGAGGAGTGGGGGACCTCTGACACACAATGAATGAACCACACCAGGCCTACTCCAGGGCTAGGGAACCTGTGGACCTCCTGGTGTTATTAGACTGCCAGAGTTGTACCCAACGAGATTAATGACCTTGACAAACGGGTTCAAGGGGTCTGCTCTTGAGTAGGACTACAACCCCCCCCCCGCCAAATCCCCCAGCCTCAGCCAGCAAGGCCAATAGTTGGGGACGATGGGAGGTGGGATTCTAGCAGCATCTGGGGGACTGTGTATTCCCTGACACCCTCCCCCCACCCCACGCTGTCACCAGCCTGCCACTCTGTCCCTTCTCTGCTACACCCAACAAGGCTGCCATGTTTTAGGCCTGGAATGGGCACCTATGCAAAGCTCTGTAAAGGAAAAGGAGCAGGCTTAGGGCAGGGATGTCACCAGGTCTTCCAAGCAGAAGTCACACACAGACAAGTGGGGAACCTATTGGATTGGTGGATGATCAGACCTGTTCACACACACACACACACACACACACACCCCGACATTTTAACTAACGCTGAATTAAAGCATAGGCCAAGGACCTCTTTGGAGATCCAACCAACATGCCATATTCTCAGCACACCTACTTATTTCTGCAATGCAGAAGGGACCCAAGGTCCCTTCCAACTCTGAAATGATTCTACGGTGACTCCCTGTGAACAGTCCCTTCGCCTGACTGTACTTCCACCTTCCGGTCAGGACTCCCATCCTGCAACTTTCCCTGCAAGCTGATCTATCGGTTCACCATTCTGCTAGCTGCTTGTTTTTACTCATCGTACCTGCCCGTAAAGGGGTGGTGGGCAGGGAGAGATTGAGATTTAAACACGTAGCGAATCAAAAACAAGCCAAAAAAACCCACCAGCTACTTAGCTGAAACAAGAACCCAGAATGCAGGAAGGCGGTGTTTGTTGACCTCAGTTTTGATGCTTCCTTGAGAGGACAGTGTTGAGGAGGGGTTGTAATAAGGAGAACCTAGCTTTTAACTTCTCCTGCTCCCTCCTTGCCTAGGCCTTCCGCTTACTCATTTTCTCAGCCTAGAAAACGGGGCTTTAATATTCCCCACGGCAGGTAGCCTGTAGAATGAAGCTCTGTGCAACCGCCAGCCTTCGGCAGATTGTCTGTTCCCCAGGAGAAGTGATGGCTGTAGTGTTAATGTTAAATGGGGTTGCATTCTGGGAGCCCTTCGCTAGAACAAAAACCGGCTCGGGAACCAGTTTCCTTTCCAGTCAGCGGCTAAAGAGGAAGACCTGCAAGAACTGCGGAAAATCAAACAGGCCTTGTTGCTCAGTGCCCAACCACATCATGAGATGGCGCCCAGCCGAACTCTCAACCTTGCAGAGGACAGACAGCAGTTCCCAACAGCAGATGCAAGGACCAGATGAGGCCCCCATGAACTGCCTTAAGGCAATGGCGCATTGTAAGGGTGGCGGGAGCTTTGGCCCTCCAGATGTTGCTGAACTACAGTTCTTGACATCCCTGGCCACTGACCTTGCTTGCTGGGGCTGATGAGAGCTGTAGTCCAGCAATACCCAGAGGGCTAAAGGTCCCCCACCCCTTAGTACTGAAAGCGAGGGAGCAAAAAAGCACCCCTAGCCACAACCAGGATGCCACCTTTAATTGCAACAGTATGGCCAGAAGGTCCAGGTACAATTTTTTTAGGCTGCTTGCCTTTCTGAGAGGTTCTGTTGCCTGCTCCCCTGTCTGCCTGCCTGCAGCAATTAGGTTAGGAGACAGTTAACCAATTAAATCACAAAAACAGGAGAGGGGGATATTTGCTCAGGATCCCAGCAGAGCAAGTTAAAGCTCACCTGTGCACTATAAGATCTCATTAGTAAACTGAATCCAGTTTGGAGGCAGTAATGAAATACTTTTTGGGGAGACCTTATATAAAATCTTTACTTAAAACAAAAGAATCCAGGGTTGCTTTTTTAAATATCCTGAGAAACATTACTCGTTTAAATAATAAAGATGCCAAATTATTTTATTTTGGGGTGGGGGGGACTTTACCAAAAAAATAAACTCCCAGATTTTCTAAATAAGTCTTGTTTTATTTTGTCATCTCATTTGCAAATGAGTCTTTCCTCAGCATATTAATCCTTCAACATACTTCATATCAAAAGGTTTTATTCAATACCAGCCCTACTTTGAGTTTGATCCATTGGTGTTAATGGACACAACTACCTTAGGTCTGTTAATTTCAGTGGGTCTACTCTGAGCAGGAGGGCTTTGCTGGCTACAACCTGAAGTCCTTTATTCTGTTCCTTTTCTTAATTCTTGCATCTAAGGATGATTGGGGGGGGGGGAGGTCATTGCCTTTTTAAAGCAAAG